>NC_054470.1:161599383-161676883 GCF_017639515.1 Carcharodon carcharias
ACCTCTGGAGTTCAGATCTTTTGTCCATGTTTGAACCAAGACTATAATGAGGTCAGAAGTAGAGTGACCCTGGTGGAACTCAAATCAAGCATCAGTGAGCAGGTTATTGCTAAGCAAGTGACCCCTACCATCATTTTACTGATGTTCGAGAGTAGACTGATGGGGCAGTAATTGGCTGGGTTGGATTTATAAGGCAATAAGACCATAAGACATAGGAGCAGAAATTGGGCTATTCGGCCCATCGAGTCTGCTCTGCCATTCAATCATGGCTGATAAGTTTCTCAACCCCATTCTCCCGCCTTCTCCCAGTAACCTTTGATCCCCTTACCAATCAAGAATCTATCTATTTCAGTCTTAAGTACACTCAATGACCTGGCCTCCACAGCCTTCTGTGGCAATGAATTCCATAGATTCACCACTCTCTGGCTAAAGAAGTTTCTCCTCATCTCTGTTCTAAAAGGTCTTCCCTTTACTCTGAGGCTGTGACCTCGGGTCATATTCTCTCCTACTAATGGAAACATCTTCCCCACATCCAGTCTACTCAGGCCTTTCAGTATTCTGTAAGTTTCAATCAGATAACCCCTCATCCTTCTAAACTCCTTCGAGTATAGACACAGAGTCCTCAAACGTTCCTCATATGTTAAGCCTTTCATTCCTGGGATCATTCTCGTGACCCTCCTCTGCACCCTCTCCAGGGCCAGCACATCCTTCCTGAGATACGATGCCCAAAATTGCTCACAATATTCTAAATGTGGTCTGACCAGAGCCTTATAAAGCCTCAGCAGCACATCCCTGCTTTTATATTCTAGTCCTCTCGAAATAAATGCCAACATTGCATTTGCCTTCCTAACTACTGACTCAACCTGCAAGTTAACCTTAAGAGAATCCTGGACTAGGACTCCCAAGTCCCTTTGCACTCCAGATTTCTGAATTCTCTCCCCATTTAGAAAATAGTCTATGCCTCTTCTTCCTACCAAAGTGCATGACCTCACTTCCCCACATTGTATTCCACTTGCCACTTCTTTGCCCATTCTCCTAACCTGTCCAAATCCTTCTGCAGCCTCCCCCCTCCTCAATACTACCTGTCCCTCCACCTATCTTTGTATCATCTGCAAATTTAGCCAGAATGCCCTCAGTTCCTTCATCTAGATCATTAATGTATAAAGTGAAAAGTTGTGGTCCCGACACTGACCCCTGCAGAACTCCACTGGTCACTGGCTGCCATCCTGAGAAGGACCCCCTTATCCCCACTCTCTGCCTCCTGCCAGACAGCCAATCTTCTATCCATGCAAGTATCTTGCCTCTAACACCATGGGCTCTTATCTTATGAGCAGCCTCCTGCACGGCACCTTGTCAAAGGCCTTCTGGAAGTCCAAGTAGATAACATCCATTGGCTCTCCTTTGTCTAACCTACTTGTTACCTCCTCAAAGAATTCTAACAGATTTGTCAGGCATGACCTCCCCTTGATGAAACCATGTTGACTTTGCCCGATTTTACCATGCACTTCCAAGTATTCTGAAATCTCAACCTTAATAATGGACTCTAAAATCTTACCAACGACCGAGTTCAGGCTAATCGGCCTGTAATTTCCCGTCTTTTGCCTCACTCCCTTCTTAAACGGGGAGTTACATTAGCGATTTTCCAGTCCTCTAGGACCCTCCCTGACACCAGTGATTCCTGAAAGGTTGCCACTAACGCCTCCACTATCTCTTCAGCTATTTCCTTCAGAACTCTGGGGTGTAATCCATCTGGTCCAGGTGATTTATCCACCTTCAGACCTTTCAGTTTTCCTATCACCTTCTCCTTGGTAATGGCCACCATACTCACCTCTGCCCCCCAACTCTCTTGAACTTTGGGGATGTCACTCGTGTCTTCCACTGTGAAGACTGACGCAAAGGGCCTATTCAGTTCCTCCACCATTTCTTTGTTCTCCACTACTACTTCTCCAGCGTCATTTTCCAGCAGCCCAATGTCCACTTTTGCCTCTCTCTTACCCTTTATATATCTAAAAAAAACTCTTGCAATCTTTTATATTACTGGCTAGTTTACCCTCATATTTAATCTTTTTTATTTATTTTTTAGTTGTTTTTTTATTTCTTTTTTTACTTGTCCTCTGTTGGTCTTTGTAGGCTTCCCAATCCCCTCGTTTCCCACTGCTCTTTGCCACATTGTATGCTTTCTCTTTAGCTTTTATGCTGTCCCTGACTTCCCTTGTCAGCCATGGTTGCCTCGTCCTCCCCTTAGTATGCTTCTTCTTCCGAGGGATAAATTTTTGCTGTGTCTCTCAAATTATTCACAGAAACTCCTGCCATTGCTGTTCCACTGTCTTTCCTGCTAAGCTAATCTCCCAGTCAATTCTGGCCAGCTCCTCCCTCATGCCTCTGTAGTTGCCTTTATTAAACTGTAATACCGTTACATCTGATTCCAGCTTTTTCCTCTCAAATTGCAGGGTAAATTCTATCATATTATGGTCACTTCCTCCTAAGGGTTCCTTCACCTTAAGCTGCCTTATCAAATCTGCCTCATTACACATCACTAAATCTAGAATTGCCTGTTCCCTAGTGGGCTCCACCACAAGCTGCTCCAAAAAGCCATCTTGTAGACATTCCACAAATTCCTTTTCTTGGGATCCGCTACCAACCTGATTTTCCCAGTCTACCTGCATATTGAAACCCCCCATGATCACTGTAACCTTGCCTTTCTTACACGCCTTTTCTATCTCCTGGTGTATCTTGTGCCCCACATCCTGACTACTGTTCGGAGGCCTGTACATAACTTCCATTATGGTTTTTTTTTTACCTTTGTGGTTCCTCATCCATACCCACACAGATTCTACATCATCTGACCCGACATAATTTCTTGCTATCGATTTAATTTCATTTCTAACTAACAAAACAACCTCACCCCCTCTGCCAACCTGCCTATCTTTTCGTTAGGATGTATATCCTTGGATATTTATCTCCCGGTCCTGATCCCCCTGCAGCCATGTCTCCGTGATGCCCACCACATCATACCTGCCAATTTCAATCTGCGCCACAAGCTCATTTACCTTATTTTGTATACTGCCTGCTTTTTGTCCTGCTTTTTGTGGATGGGATATAACTGGGCAATTTTCCACACTGCTGAGTAGATGCCAGTGTTGTAGCTGGGGAACAGCTTGGCTAGGTGCACAGCAAGTTCTGGAGTACCAGTCTTCAGTACTATTGCTATTCAGTACTATTCAGTAATATTGTCAGAGCCCATATTCTTTGCAGTATCCAGTGCCCTCAGCCATTTCTTGATATCATGAGGAGTGAATCGAATTGGCTGAAGACTGGTATCTGTGATGCTGCGGACCTCCAGGGGAGGCCGAGATAGATCATCCACTCGGCACTTCTGGCTGAAGATTGCAGCAAATGCTTCAGTATTATCTTTTGCACTGATGTAGTGGGCTCCTCCATCATTGAGGATGGGGATATTTGTGTAGCCTCCTCCTCCAGTGAGCTGTTTAATTGTCCACCACCTTTCACCACTGGACTGATCCATTGATTGTGGAATCACATAGCTCTGCCTATTACTTGCTGCTTATGCTATTAGGCACGCAAGTAGTCCTGTATGGTAGCCTCACCAGGTAGGCACTTTATTTTTAGTTATGCCTGGATTGCTCCTGGCATGCTCTCCTGCACTCTTTATTGAACTAGGGTTGATCCCCTGACTTGGTGGTAATGGTAGGGCAGAGGATATGCTGGGCCATGAGGTTATAGATTGTGCTTGAATAAAATTCTGCTGCTGTTGCTGATGGCCTACAGCGCCTCATAGATGTCCAATTTTGAGTTGCTAGATCTGTTCTATCCCATTTAGCACAGTGGTGGAGCCACACAACATGATGGAGGGTATCCTTAATGTGAAGACAGGACTTTGTCTCCACAAGGACACTCCTACTGAAACTATTATGGACAGATGCATCTGCGGCAAGCAGGTTGGTGAGGATGAGGTCAAGTATGTTTTTTGCCCTTGTTGGTTCCCTCACCACCACCTGCTGCTGACCTTGTCTCGCAGCTATGTCCTTTACGACTCGGCCAGCGGTGGTGCTACCAAACCATTCTTGGTGATGGACATTGAAGTCCACCACCCAGAGTACATTCTGTGCCCTTGGCACCCTCAGTGCTTCCGCCAAGTGGTGTTCAACATGGAGGAGTACTGATTCATCAGCTGAGAGAGGGCAGTATATGGTAATCAGCAGAAGGTTTCCTTGGCCACTTTTCACCTGATGCCACAAGACTTCATGGGGGCTAGAGTCGATGTTGAGGACTCCAAGGGCAACTCCCTCTGACTGTATACCAATGTGTTGCCACCTCTGCTAAGTTTGGCCTACTGGTGGTACAGGACATACATAGGGATGGTCTGTAAGGTATTATTCCCCGTGTATGGCTATGTCAGGCTGTTGCTTGATTAGTCTGTCTGTGAGACAGCTCTCCCAATTTTGGTACAAACTCCCACATGTTAGTAAGGAGGTCGATGCCAGGTGGTCTGTCCAGTTTCATTCCTTTTTATTGGTTTTTTAGCAGTTTGATACAACTGAGTGGCTTGCTAGGCCATTTCAGAGACAGACACAGTGCTGTGAGTCTGGAGTCATATGTAGGCCAGACCAGCTGGGGTCCTTCCATAAAGGGCATTAGCGAACCAGATGGATTTTACCACAATCAACAATGGTTTCATGGTCATCATTAAACTTTTAATTCTAGGTTTTTTTTTAATTGAATTCAAATTCCACCCTCTGCCATAGTGGGATTCAAACCCTCAGTCCCTAGTGCAAACCCTGCATCTCTGGATTACTAATCCGGTGACAATACTACTATGTCACCTTCTCCCTGCTATTGAACAAAATAGCCAAAGAGTACAAATTAGAGGAAGTCATGATCAAGCCATACAGTGCTCTCAGACTACACTTTGAGTACTTTGTCCAATTCTTATCACTAAGACGCGAAGATATTCAAGTATAGGAGACAGTACAGAAAAGCACCATCAGCTGATTCCTAATGACCTGAGTTATGAGGAAAGTACAATCAGTACTTAGCTCAGTTGTTAGTACTTAGCAGTCTTGCCTTGCACTCAATGAATGTAGGTTCAAACCCCACTCCAGAGAATTGAGCATATAATCTAGACTGATGTTGCAATACCTTATCGATATTGTGGTGGTGCTGTCTTTTGGATGAGATATTAAACTTGACTATCCTCTCAAGCAGATGTAAATGATTCTATGGCATTATTCCTGGTAGACCAAGAATTTCTACTAGTGTGTTAGTTAACATTTATCCCTTAACCAACACTATTAATATAGATTGTCTGGTAATCTTGTCTGGGATGTTTGTGGGATTTTGCTGTGTGAAAATATACTGCTTTTAAAATTAATTATTGTATGTGGCTGTCCATATATTGGCCATCCCTAATTAAGAGGCGATGATGAGCTGCCTTACTGAACCACTGCTGTCCACGTGGTGAAGAGACTCCCATTATGCTGTTTGGGAGGGAGTTCCAGGATTTTGACTCAGCAACGATGATGGAAAGGCAATTTTAATTCCAAGTCAGGATAAAGAGTGATTTAGAGGTGAACTTGTAGGTGGTGGTGTTCTCATATGCCTGCTTCCCTTGGCCTTTAGGTAGTGGATGCTGAGAGTTTAAAGGTGCTGTTGAAGATCACTTGATGAGTTGCTGCTCTGCTTCTTAAGGATGGTGCACGCTGCAGCCATGGTTTGTTGATGGTGGAGGGAGTGAATGATTAAGGGGTATTCCAGGAGTTTGTTTGATGGTCTTGAGTTTCTTAGATCATTAGATGTAGGAGCAGATGTCGGCCAATCAGCCCATTGAGCCTGCTCCATCATTCAATGAGATCTTGGCTGATCTGATAATCCTCAACTCCACTTTCTTGCCTTTTCTCCATAACCCTTGATTCCCTTACTAATTAAAAATCTATCTACTTCAGCCTTGAATATACTTAATGACCCAGCCTTTACAGCCCTCCATGGTAAAGAATTCCACGGATTCAATACCCTCTAAGAGAAGAAATTCCTCCTCATCTCTGTTGTAAGTGGGTGACCCCTTACTCCAAGATTATGCCCTCTGGTCCTGGACTCTCCCATAAGGGGAAACAATCTGTCAGTATCTACCCTTCCAAGCCCCCTAAGAGTCTTAAATGTTTCAATATCGTCGTCTCTCATTCTTCTATACTCCAGGCCCAACCTACTCAACCTCTCCTCATAAGAAAATCCCTCCATACCCGGGATCAACCAGGACTGCCTCCAATGCCAGTATATCTTTCCTTAAATAAGGGAACTAAAACTGTTCACAGTATTCTAGATGTGGTCTAACTAGTGCCTTGCATATTTTTAGCAAGACTTCCCAATTTTTATACTCCATTCCCTTTGAAATAAAGGCCAACATTCCATTTGCCTTCCCCATTACCTGCTGAACTTGTATGTTAGCTTTTTGGGATTCATGCACGAGGACCCCCAAATCCCTCTGTGCTGCAGCTTTCTGCAGTCTTTCTCCATTTAAATAATATTCAGCTCCTCTATTCTTTCTGCCAAAGTACATAACCTCACATTTTCCCACATTATATTCCATCTGCCAAGTTTTTGCCCACTCACATAACCTGTCTATATCCCTCTGTAGACTCTTTGTGTCATCCTCACCACTTGCCTTCCCACCTATTTTTGTGTCATCCGCAAACTTGGCGATAATACATTTACTTCCCTCATCTAAGTCATTAATATATATTATAAATAATTGTGGCCCCAGCATTGATCCCTGTGGCACTCCACTAGTTACAGGTTGCCATCCTGAAAATGTCCCCCAACTCTCTGTCTTCTATTAGTTAGCCAATCCTCTATCCATGCTAATATACTACCCTCAACACCATGGGCTGTTATCTTATTAAGTATCCTTATGTGCGGTACCTTATTGAACGCCTTTTGGAAATGTTGGAGCTGCACTCACCACACTCCTGACTGAAGCCTTGTAGGTAGTCACCAGGCTTTAAATCAGTAGGTGAGTCTGTTACTGCAGAATACCCAGCCTCTGACCTGCTGCTGTCACCACAGTATTTATATGGCTGGTCCAGTTAAATTTCTCTTGGTTGTTGGGGGCTTCAGTGATGGTGATACCATTGAATGTCAAGATGCTTAGACCTCTCTTGGTGTAGGTCGGCATTGCCCTTGATGGTGCGATGTTACTTTAACAGCTCAAGCCTGAATGTTGTCCAAGCCTTGCTGTGTGCAACACAGACTGTTTCATGTCTGAGGGGTTGTGAATGGTACCAAACACAGTGCAATCATCCATACTTGTAATCTTATGATGGAGGGAAGGTCATCGATGAAGTAGCTGAAGATGTCTGGGCCTATAACACTGTCCTGTGGAATTCCTGCAGCACTGTCCAATGCTGAGGTGATTGGCCTCCAACAACTACAACCATCTTCCTTTTGGGTAGTTATGATACCAACTGATGGAGAGCTTTTCACCTGATTCCCATTGGCTTCAATTTTGCTAGGAATCCTTTGTGCCACACTCAAACGTTGCCTTGATGTCAAAGATGGTCACTATTACCTCACCTGCAAAGTTGAAATGGGGAAACTTTAGGATTTGTCTGGCTGGGTGAACAACCTGGGCTGAATGGTCTCCTGCATTGTAATGTAATAGATATTACTGTGTCCAATAGGACTATGACATGTACCCTTTACATATGCAACAGTATTAACCAGTGTAACAGAATGTTGGTGTAAACATTTGGCCAGAAACTAATCAAACAGAAAACCTCATTACAGTGTAAAATACCACCATCACTGACCTCGAGGAAAGATAACTGGATGGAATTTCCGTCACTGAAAACACGGTAAAGTATTTTAATATGGGGCAGGATTTTCGAGTTGTTGCGCGGGTGAGCCTGGGAGTGGCTGGGAAACCTTGCCTTGCTCGTGATTGGCCCCCGAATGCGTTTTCACGCTGGCTGGCCAATTAGCAGCCAGTCAATGTGAAACGCGCGCTGAGAACATCAGTGCTGCCGCAGTGAGGGCGGGAGAAGTGTGACGCAAAAGTCGGCGCATTCGTGGGGGAGCATGCACTGAAAGCAAGGAGCTGATCAATTTTAAAATCAAAAATAAATATTTTTAAAATCTGAAAAAATATCCCGACATGGGACTCACTCACAATACCATGAACAGAATAAAAATTCTGCCCAAAAATGCATTTTTTATTTAAGTGTGGAAACCTCATCCCGCCTGTGGATGAGGTTTGCTAAAAAAAATCAAAAGGCCACCTGGCTGATTCACCTGCCCACCAACCATAAGGTTGAATGGGCAGCGAAAAATATGTTTAAATTAATTGATTTGTAGGCCTCTTAATTGTTGGCGGGCGCATTACTGACTCTTGTGTGCGTCCGCCGACCAAAATATCGCGCGGGTGTGCGATAACATCGGGTCGCTCATTGTCATTGTGCTCTATTTTACGCCCAATCGGATTGGGCGCATGCCCGCCCGCCGGACGTAAAATCCTGCCCATGAAAATTAAGCCTTAATATCTCCATTCTGTATTCTGTGTTACAGCAAAATAGTAGTCATTTATTAGCTTGTTGCAATTTTAACTCTTTCAGCACAGTTCAGAAGTTTCTCTGAATGCTGTTAGGTTCCAGTAGCTGCTGGTGAGTTTATTTTTCAGGAGAGCTACTTCTTGTTTGGATTCATGTGTCAGAGATAATTCTGGTCAGATATTAAGTGCAATCTGGTCGATCCTCCCAGTTTGGGATTTTGATCAGAAACAAAACTTCCTTGAAAAACTCAGCAGATCTAAGAGTGTCTGTGGAGAGAACAGATGAGTTAACTTTTCAGTAAAGAACTGAACCTTTAAAACTGGTTAATAGTCAATGACAGTATTGTCTGGTACTTCAAAAATAGAAGATGGGAACCAGGAGTAACAAAATAAATATAGAACATTTTTAAATTATTTGTTCCAGGAAAAGGTTAGAAAAGGTAGAATTGTTGATTAGATAGAATTTTTGATTTAATTTTTTTCTATAATTGAAAAGAAAAGGCAATGAAAGAGAATAGGGACAACAGGGTGAATACAATTATTGTTTTTTTTATTTTTAAATTACAAATGTTATTAAGTCTTTATTTTAATTTTATACAGTTGATATTAGATAGTTAATTGTGCATGAGCTAAAAATTTGCAAACCATTTGACCCAGGCAGTCTTGTCAGCAGTATTTCATTAGCCCTTATATCTGGGGTCTCTGTTCTATGTTTTTCATGATTATTAAATGAATATGAAACTTTTTTGTCACCTTAATACTCTGCAAATCTTGCAAGGAGAAAAGGAATCAGATTTGTTGGCTGAATATGGGTAGAAATAGAAACATATGGAAAGGTTGTTCAGAGGGGTACCTATCTGGGAAAAAGCAGAGATCCAGATGCAAGACCTTTTTTATTTATCCTTTCATGGGACGTGGGCGTCAGTTGCAAGGCCAGCATTTGTTGCCCATCCCTAATTCCCCTTGAACAGGTGGTGGTGAGCTGCCTTCTTCAAGGTAGCTAGGTAGGTACACCGACAGTGCTGTTAGAATAATACCAATAATTCCAGTACTTCACAGCAAGGCAATCAGAGCAGAACCTTAAAAGATGCAAACAAGTATGAAACAAAGAATGAGCGCAAAACAATAAAACACTCTGAATCATTACTTCCTCCAAATATATAGAAGTGAATATATGAGCAATGTGTCCTCCCTAAACTTGGGTGATATCAGCAAAATTAACAAATATGACAAAATGAGATGGAAACTCTAGACAAGCTATTGGAGCTCAAAAATAATATATAGCTAGGGAAAGATTTGTGAAGCATTATGAGAAAGCCATTGGACACTGGAAAGTTAGCACGAGATTAGGAAAAGACTAAAAGGGTATACATATTTTTAAAAAGTGACGAATCAGAAATAGTCATCTATAGACCCTGCAGTCACCTGGAAAGTAATAGAATCAATTATCAGATATAACCTTGAAATTATCTGTTTAAAAAAAAGTCAAAACAATAAAAAAAGTTTATATTGCACTATTAACATAGAACAATGTCTCATGGTGATTCACAAAATTGTAATTTAAAAATGGGCACAGTGCCATAGAGATATTAGGAGGGTCACCAATAGCTTATTCAGAATCTGAGTTTTATTGAGATTCTTAAAGCAGAAGAAAGAGGTGGAGAGGCAAATGGGTATAGGCTTCTAGAGTCTGGGGCACATGCAGCTGAAGGAACCTTCTTAAATAGTGGGCCAATAAAAGAGGGGTTGCATAAAAGAATAGAGGACTAGAGAGATTGAGAGGGGAGAACTATAGTACAAGAGCAGATAACAGATATTGGGAAGAATGAGGTCAGAGTAAATTTGAGGATGAAAATGAGGATAAATTGTAAAAGATCTAGAAGTCTTAGTAGACTCTGCCATTCTCCAATGTGGAATGTAATCAACAAATCCAATAGGACATTAAAGAAAAAACAAAGCAATAGCATGCAAACTAATGAAAGTCATGGTCAAACTTCCTGGTCAGATCACAGCTTGAGTACTATGCCCATGTTGGTCACTGAGATGCAGGCAAGACATCCAAGCAATGGGTCAGGATTCTTGCTACGGAGGTGAGTATCTTGAGTCAGGAAATTTCCCATCTCACCCGACCCACCTCGGAAAAAAGGCCCGCGAATACTGTGATCTTTGCTCTCGGGGGACTGGGTGCAGGATGGATTTGGGCATGCTGATCCCAGAAATAGAGTGTAGGTGGCCATGGGGGCAGCTGAGTACCGAAGTGTGCTGGCTACAAGGCCCACCTAAGTTCTTTGAGACATTGTCCCAGTTGTGTTATAAGATTTTAGGCCCTTCAGCCCTCGCTCTCACAACCCCACCCACACCACCATGGCCTCTTACGCTCTCCATGCCAATTCATGCCCCACACCCACCCACCATGGTCCTTTATACCCCCATGCCAATTCACCCAATATCCAGCCTGGGCAAGCCTCAGGAGCCAAGTTGAGATGAAGTAAAATAAAGTTATAAAGATCTAATACAGCTCTCACTATACAGACTTGATGGTAAAAAATCCCATTCAAGAAAACCCATTCAAAGGTTTTTTAAAGTCTCAAGTGCTTAAACGCTTAGAAAAACAAACTTCTATTCATATCCCACATCAAAGACCGCTAATCCTTTAAGAGGGTTTTTAACCAATCAATGAAACTGTGAACTCAAAACCACTTTGCTGGGATAATTATAGCTTTTGGAACTCAGCTAAATATTTTGTCCCATCCTAGAGAGAGCAAAAAAAATCTACATATCTACGTCAGACTGGCTACTTTATAACATTAGTTCTTTTCTGTTTTTCAAAATGGACGATTGATGGGCTGATAAAATGGCTGCAGCTGATCACATGCTCATAGTTCTGGAAGATTCTAAGCTGTTTCAATGGACTAAGGTTACCTCATCATTCTCCTGGAATGTGAATTATATTGTATAAACATTCCAGCCAAGTCAACACAAAAGATTTGTAGACGATAAATCTGCACCAGCCAGCTATGGACAAAGGTAGAGCTATTTGTGACTCCAAGAGCGGAATTTTCCACAGATGAGAATAAGTGTGATGGTGGGCTGTCTTGGCAGCGCCCACCCCCCTGTACAGAATGGTGGGAACTCATGCCTGATTCTGTGCTTAGAGCCTCACTCACTAATTATGCAAAGGTCTGAATCACCTGGCAGGTCGGCAGTTTATTTGTGCAGCCGCTGTTAGCTGACGGGTTTGAAGGTCCAGGTGCCACATTTAAAGGCCAGTCCAATGCACAATCTGAATCTCTCCAGCCCACCTGAGATGTCTAGCAGCCAGAAGAGGAAGGCCTGGAGAGGAAGGCAGCAGCCCCGCTTCATACAGCAGGCCCTCCAGGCCTTAATCAGAGGGGTGCAAGCGCAAAGACACATGCTCTATCCCAGGTTCGGATGCAGGAAGCACAGCAGCCTCACCTTTCCGGCTTGGGAGGCCGCCGCGGAGCTGGCAACCGCACCAGAAATGCCATCCAGTGCAGGGAAAGGATGAATGATTTCATCTGCTTTGCCAGGGTAAACCATCCTTCAACACCATCCACTATCAAACTCTCATCATGGTACCATGCACTCAAGTGGCTACTCTCTTCAGGGACCTCACGCAACCATTAGCAGGGGACACATGTCAACACTCATTCTCTCACCGAGACTTTCACATCATCGTCATCCCATCTGTCATGTTGCTCACACTCCATCCTCTGGCCCTTCTGGGAAGGGCTCACCACACACAGGGAACATGCATCTCACCCAACCTCTGCTTCATCCATTCTCATCACATGCCTTTCTTTCTTCTTCATGCAGGCCAAGCTGGCACACAACAGGTGCAAGAGAGCGCAGAAAGGGGGAGGGACAGCCAACATCATCGCTCTCACTGAGTTTGAGGAGGCCACAGCTGGGGTGGCTGGGGAGGACAGGGATCGCTTCTGTGGGGTAGGAGAGATTGGCCTCTCCGACCAACCTAGTAGGAATCACAGCTCTATCACTGCATCAAATCCTGACATTCACAGTGAGTCATGTGCAGTCTTATCTAGCTCATGCTCATTAGCTGAAACTCTATTTTCTAGGTACTAGCAGAGCGAGGCCCACCCAAGCCAGGCCAGCACCACCAGTGTGAGTCCCCAGACTTCATCCGAGGTAAAAGCTCCAGAAGAACTGTCATGGTGCTCACTCGCAGCCTCCACCAGCTTAGAGACACACACATCAGAGGGGCACTGATATAGTTTAGGCATGGGCTCACTTTCTGGGGAACATCTCACTGACATGGCCCCGCAGCAGTCGGAGGCAGGGACAGCCCAGGTCTCCAGCACTCAGAGGGCTGCCGGAGACCAGCCACCTGCTCGGTCCGAGTCAGCTGAGGAACCTCTGGAAGCAGCTGCCAAATCTATGGTGGAGATGCAATGACAGGCGGGAGGAACACCAGGCAGAGATTCGGCAGTCACTCAGCAGACTAGAGCCAATGATGGAGGAGTCTGTCTGCGTTCTGTCTGATGTCGTGGCTCCAACCTGCGAGTGCCTCGAGGTCACCATGGGAAGGCTGGCAACCACCTTGGAGACCTTGGTCAAACAGGCCTTGCTGGATTTGTGCTCGGCCCTAATTCCATGGCCACACATCCTGGTGGGCACCATCAGGATGTAGGTGACATGGGCATGAGACATCTTGACCCCCCCCCTCCAGGTGTACTATCTCCTGCAGGACTCAGAGCAGGGCCCTCAGACACCAACAGGGAGGGTGAGCGTCAGCTGGACACCCTGGGACCTCCTGTCAGGACACCTCAAGGGTCTGCAGCCACTCACACTTCCTCTGCCTTTGACCCCATCCAGTCCAGCTTCTCAGGCCGCTGAAGTTGGTAGTGCCCCTGAACAGGTGACCCTTATCAGACTGGGGCCCTCCAGGCCATGGGCCACCAGGGGCCCTCTGTCACAGTCATCACAGACATCAGGATGTAAGGGTCAGCAGGCTGCCTCCACCTCTGCTGCGGATGTCGGGATTGCACTCAGGCATCACGTTAGAGTTAGGAAAGTTAAGAAAAACTAAAGTCACTTTTGGGTCATGGGTGTGCTAGACAAGTAAATAAATTGCATTTTTATTAGTACATTTGATGGTTATATGAATGTTCCTGTTAACTGAAGATGTTGTGATTTTGTGCTTTGGAATCCTCTTATTTCGATGTTTAGCTTTCCTCCCACTCAATGATAGTGTCCCACTGTGAGACTCACATTCCTGTGATGTCAACCTCAGTTGAACTAGTATTCTCACCCCTTCTGTGATGTCAGGGAGTTGTGTTTAAATCTTTATTAGAATTGTGTGATGTAAGCGTTTCTAACCGTCCTTCCTAAAGAAACACCTTTTAAGCGAGGGAAGCTCATCAGCATTGATAATCTAGCGGCATTTGTGTCTCCTCAGTGGTAGTGACAGAAGAAAAGACGTGCACGGGAGGAGGAGATCCCTAGGCATGTCCACATCTCATTCTCAGCAGTGTTTGCATCATTAGATGGCGATGAAGGCTTCAAATCTTCTCTCGCATCGCTCTTGTTCCCAAGTGGGCTTTCAGTTCCCAGAGTGGGGTCACTCACAGGGTCCCACAGACCAAAACAAAGATCATGGCCTGGCGATTCATGAGGCAAGTGTGAATTCGGCACCCGTTTTTGCTGTAAGTGGGTGGATATCCCTCGAGTTGAAAGAAAATGGCATTGAGGGCTAGGAGAGATGTAGCCATTTCCTCTCACTTGACTTTACTCTTCCTGGAACCTGTCAGCGATTAACGTATCATGGGCATGTCTCCCACGTCTTCCTCCATGGCGTAATCGCACTCATACTGACCCTCAGCAGCCCCCTGAGGTTCATGGACCTCCGGATCTTCATCCTCTGATGAGCTCTCATCCTCCTCCAGGTCATCCTCTGGCAGGGGTTCACCTTTTTGCATAGCCACGTTGTGAAGGGCACAACACACTGCAATGATGCGGGAAACCCTGTCAGGACTGTACTGGAGTGAACCGCCTGACCGGTCCAAGTAGCTGAAACACATCTGTAGAAGCCCTATGGTCTACTCTGTAAGGGAGCATGTGGAGCTGTGAGCAGTGTTGTACCTCTCCTCAGAAAGTCTTTGAGGGCGACACACTGGTGTCATCAGTCAGAATTTCAGTGGATATCCCTTATCCCCAAGTAGCCATCCCAGCAGACAAAATGGGCCCTCGAAAATCTCAGGCACCTGGGAGTGACTCAGGATGTAGGAGTCACAGAATCGCAGAATCTTAACGGCACAGAAGGAGGCCATTCAGCCCATCACATCTGCAGCGGCTCTCCAAATGAGCATTATGACCTAGTGCCATTACCCTGCCTTTTCCTGTACCCCTGCACCTTGTTTCTATTCAAATAATCATCTAATGCCCTCTTGAATGCCTCAGTTGAACTTGCCTCCTCCACACTTCCAGGCTGTGCATTCCAGACCTGAACCACTCGTTGTGTGAGAGAGTTTTTTTTCTCATGTCACCTTTGCTTCTTTTGAAATCACTTTAAATCTGTGCCCTCATTCTTGATCCTTTTATGAGTGGGAACAGCTTCTCCCTATCTATTCTGTCCAGGTCCCTCATGATTTTGGAAACTTCTATCAAGTCTCCTCTCAGCCTTCTCTCCTCTCCAAGAGAAACAGGCCCAACTTCTTCAATCTATCCTCATAGCTGAAGTTTTTCATCCCTGGGAATATTCTTGTAAACCTCTTCTGTACTGTCTCCAGTGTGTTCACATGCTTCCTATAATATGGTGCCCAGAACTGTACACAATATTCCAGCTGAGGTCTAACAAGGGTCTTATATAAATTCAGCATAACCTCCCTGTTCTTGTACTCTATGCCCCTGTTAATAAAGCCCAGGATTCTATGTGCTTTATTAACTGCTCTCTCCACCTGTCCTGCCAACTTCAATGATCTATGCACATATACACCCAAGTTTTTCTGCTCCTGCACCCCCTTCAAAATTCCACGCCTTATTTTATACTGTCTGTCCATATTGTTCCTATTCAAAATACATCACCTCGCACTTCTCCATATCGAACTTCATCTGCATGGCAACTCCCAGGGTAACGTGCACAAACGTGCAGTATGTGTTTTCAGTGATCACACACCAGTTGTATATTGATGGAATGATAGCCCTTTGGATTTATAAACATTAGGGCCTGCTGCCATGGAGACTGTCTAGCCATATGTGTGCAGTCAATTGCACCCTGCACTCTTGGGAAGCCTGAGACAATGGCAAAGCCAGTGAATCTTGCAACCTGGCTATCTTCATTCAGAGCAAACGTGACATAATGATGGGCCTTCCTGTAAAGGGCATGTGTGACCTTTTTGCAACAATGTGTTGTGGACTGAAAGATGTCACGCATGTCGCCTGTTGATCCTTGGGAAGAACCAGAGGCCAAGAAATTGAGTGCAGCAGTCACCTTCAAAGCCACTGGTAGGGGATACCCTCCGCCTCCACGTGGCATCAGGTGTTCATGAAGAATGTGGCATATGTGATGTACCAGATCTTGGGACAAGTGCAGATGTGCACGGCATTACCTCTTACTCATTTTTAAATAGGAGACTCTTGAACTATAAACTCTAGGTCTGGCAAGTTCGCCCTATTGTCTGAGTCTCTTCCCCTGACCCTCTTGTTTGTGCCATGGTGCCGCTTGACCATGTCCCTCCTGCTGGAGCTGTACGGAGGGTCACCTCTCCTTCCTTCGCCTCCTCCATTGTATTAGGATCCTGACAAAGGCAGCTTTGAGCCCTGGATCCATATCTGCTTTTGCCTTCTCTCTGAAAGGAAACATTGAAGATATTAATGATTCAAGGGACAAGAAAGCAAAGCTCAGAAGATGACAAGTTTGGAGATCTGTAAGGGTCCATAGTTTCTCCTGCCCTACTTGCATGGTGGCTGATGCCACCTTGTTGCTGAGACACTAGCACACACATCAAGGTGATCAAGACGGCATTGCAGATGTAATAACTTGAGCCCTGCATGGGATGCTAAAGTTTAAGTGAGATGAGTGACCCAACCTAGCTCTGTGCTCCAATCTCTGATGTGGCATATTAATGACCAATCAGTTGCTCATGGTCAATGAGTAGATGCTCTTTGGTTCATTAGGAGTGTCACATCTAGTGAACATGTGAACATAAGACCATAAGACGTAGAAGTAGACCAATAGGCCCATTCAATGAGATCATGGCAGATCTGATAATCCTCAACTCCACTTTCCTGCCTTTTCCCCAAACCCCTTGATTCCCTTACTGTTTAAAAATATGTCTATTTCAGCCTTGAATATACTTAATGACCCAGCCCTCTGCAGTAAAGAATTCCACAGATTGACTACTCTGAGAGAAGAAATTCCTTCTCATCTCTATTTTAAATGGGTGCCCCCTTACTCTGAGATTATGCTCTCTGGTTCTAGAGTCTCCCTCAAGGGGAAGCATCTCAGCATCTACCCTGTCAAACCCCTTAAGAATCTTATATGTTTCGATAAGGAAATGTTCCTTCATTTAAGGAATACCATACATGATACATCTTTGCCTCCTTCACTATTGTCTGCATTCCCAAATTCTAAATTCCTATGTGTTATTCTTGAGATGCAGTGACTGTGATGTGTAGCCACTGAGTTCAGAGTAGTCCTTTAACAGTGCAACTGAAACCATTGTCTTTAAGTGGCTTTCATCATAAGGAGGTATTCCTCTTTTCTTTCTAAGCAGACTCCTGCGGCAACAAGAGGTTAGAGGGCGACCCCAGAAAGGCCCCCATAGTGTTCACCTTCCCTCTCACTGCCATTCCACAACCTTCCTTCCCCATTGCCTCTATTGTGTTCGTCAACCCAACCCTCGCCTCACAGCCCAGCCCCGGTTGGAATGCTAGTCTCTGAAAGTGGAGGCCTGCATGAGTACCACAGCACAATGGTGTTCCTTGGGACAATGAAAGCAAAGAGAAGGAGCAGTCCAACCCTGCAGCCCCAACAGAGTGGCGTTCATTGCAACAAGACCAGCGCATCGCTATGGCAGGTATATTCCACTCACCTCGAAGTTACCAGTGAACTGAGGTCCAACTTGAATACGCCACTCTTTTTCAAATGGATTTGAGGCCAACGTAATTTCTCGCTGGCGTGATGGAAGATTGGAAGGCGTGGCAAGATTCTGGCAAGCAGCTGTTTTAATAAGCATTCATGACATGCAAATATATGCAAATAGTGTTCGCGCCACTAGTCAGTGGGATAACTGACCTGCCATGAACACACTATCAGAAGAATTGTGACTTGTTTTTACAATGGTGGATCAGGGACTATTTGCCTGCCGCTGGATTCTCTGCTCCCACCCACCACGAGTGGGATGGGAAAATTCCAGCCTTAATCTCCAATGTTGTGCTAACTGTTACCTGCTCCAAAACACAAATTTCAACCAGGCACCTCGTTAGCTAAATAGCTCAACCCAAAACTACCCTGTCACACGATCAAGACTTGAGCTATTTTGAATTCCTTTAATTATACAGCTCTTAAATATTATCTTCAGTTGCAGTTTAACTTCCGAAGGAAACCAGATTCCAGTCTATCAGCCTGCCTTTGACCTCCATTTCTCTCCAAGTCTGATTTCCAGAAAGAACCCTGTATTTCGCCTACAGAGTGAACTAATACCCAGGATAGAAGAATACTTTGCTGCATCTTCAACAGACTCAACCTGAAACTGAGTTCCTAGGAATTCTGCCAGACAAAAGAAAAGAACCTCCCTTGGACATTGATCCTGGACTCACGTGAAACCATAGTTCTTATTTTTATCGTGGTCTTTGCCGAACCCCTTCCTTTCCCTTACCTCTCTTTTATTGTATGAATACAAAAGGGGTGGATGTTACGAACCCCCTTCCTACGTTTAACTAAAGTTAGGGAAAGTATCGAACTTAAGAAAAAGCATATAGCTGCGCAAAGGTGAGTGGCTGGTAAGATGATTGGTCAGAATATAAAGAATGGCAGAGAATGACTATCACACAATCACAATGTTGCGGTGCAGAAGGAAGCCACTTGGCGTATCAGGTCTGCATCTGCTCTCCGAATGAGCATTATAAATTAGTGCCATTCTCCTGCCTTTTCCCCGGACCCTTGCACATTGTTTCTATTCAAATAATCATCTAATGCCCTCTTGAATGCCTTGATTGAACCTGTCTCCACCACACTTCCAGGTAGTGTATTATAGTCTTGATCCACTCACTGTGTGAAAAAGTTTTTTCTCATATCACATTTGCTTCTTTTGCAAATCCCTTTAAATCTATGCCTTCTCCTTCTTGATCCTTTTACGAGAGGGAACAGTTTCTCCCTATCTATTGTATCCAGCCCCCTCATGATTTTGAACAACTCTATCAAATCTCCTCTTAGCCTTCTCCTCGCCAAGGAGAACAGTCCCAAACTCTCCAATCTATCTTCATAACTGAAGTTTCTCAACCCTGGAACCATTCCTGTAAACCCCTTCTGCACTCTCTCCAATGTGTTCACATCCTTCTTATAATGTGGTGCCTGGAACTGTACACAGTACTGTAGCTGAGGTCATAGAAACATAGAAAAATAGAACCAGGAGTAGGTAATTTTGCCCTTCGAGCCTGCTCCACCATTCAATATGATAATGGCTGACCCACTATCTCAACATCATGCTCCCGCTTTTTCCCCATACCCCTTAATGCCTTTAGAGTCTAGAAATCTATCTATTTCCTTCTTAAATATATTCAGTGACAGCCTCCACAGCTCAGTTGGAGAGAATTCCATAGGTTCACCACACTCGGAGTGAAGAAGTTTCTCCTCCTCTTAGTCCTAAATGGCCAAACCCATATCCTGAGATTGTGAGCCCTTGTTCTAGGCCTCCAGCTGGAGGAAACATCATCCCTCCATCCAATCTGTCCAGCCCTGTCAGAATTTTATATATTTCAATGGGACCCCCTCTCATTCTTCTAAACTCCAGTGAATACAGGTTTAGTTGGCCCAATCCCTCCTCATACAATAATCCTGCCATCCCAGGATTCAGTCTGGTGAATCTCCACTGCACTCCCTCTATGCCAAGTATATCCCTTCTTAGATTAGGAGACCAAAACTGCACACAATACTCCAGGTGTTGTATCACCAAGGCCTTGTATAGCTCCAGTACGACAAGTCCTCTCGCAATGAAGGCCAACATACCATTTGCCTTCTACTGCTTGCTGCATTTGCACACTTGCTTTCATTGATTGGTGTACAATCCATTTGTACATCAATATTTCCCAATCTGTCATCATTTAAATAATACTGTTTTTCCTACCAAAGGTGGATAACTTCACACTTATTCGCGTTATACTTTTTAAAATATTTGTTCATGGGATGTGGGCTGGCTAGGCCAGCATTTATTGCCCATCCCTAATTGCCCTCATTCAGAGGGCATTTTCTTTAAGAGTAAACCACATTGCTGCAGGTCTGGAGTCACATGTAGGCCAGATCAGGTAAGGACGGCAGATTTCCTTCCTTAAAGGACATTAGTGAACCAGACGAGTTTTTACAACAATCTGTAATTGTGTCATGGTCATCATCAGACTTTTAATTCCAGATCTTTATTGGATTCAAATTTCACCATCTGCCATGGTGGGATCCAAACCCAGGTCCCCACAGCATTACCCTAGTCTTGTGACAATACCACTATGCCACCGCCTCCCCTAATACTGCATCTGCCATGTATTTGCCCGCTCAATCAACTTGTCTAAATTGCCTTGAAGCCTCTTAACAGCCTCCTCAGTATTCACATTCCCATTCAGTTTTGTGTCATCAGCAAACTAGTCCAACTAGTGTTTCATATAAGCTCATCATAATCTCCCTGCTCTTGTACTCTATGCCCCTATTAATAAAGCCCTGGATACTGTATGCTTTATTAACTGCTCTCTTCACCTATCCTGCCATCTTCAATGATCTATGCACATATACACCCAACTCCCTCTGCTCCTGCACCCCCTTAAGAATTGTACCCCTTATTTTATATTGTCTGTCCATGTTCTTCCTACCAGAATGCATCCCCTCATACTTCTCTGCATTGAACTTCATCTGCCACCTATCTGCCCACTCCACCAACTTGTCTATGTCCTTTTGAAGTTCTATACTTCTCTCCTTACAACTTACAATGCTTCCAAGTTTCGTATCATCTGCAAACTTTGAAATTGTCCCCTGCACACCAAGATCTAGATCATTAGTATATATTAGGAAAAGCAAGGTTCCCAATACCAACCCCTGGGGAACTCCACTACAAATCTTTCTCCAGCCCAAAAAATATCCTTTGACCATTAGTCTCCATTTCCTAATACTCAGCCAATTTTGTATCCACGTTACTACTGTCTCTTTTATTCCATGAGCTATAACCTTTCTCACAAGTCCGCTGTGTGGCACTGTATTAAATGCCTTTTGAATATCCATGTTCACCACATCAACAGCATTACCCTCATCAACCCTTCCTGTTAACTCCTCAAAAACTTCCAGCAAGTTAGTTAAACACAATTTCCCCTTTAGAAATCCATGCTGGCTCTTCCTTATCAACCCATATTTTCCACGTGATCATTAACTCTAACCCGAATAATTGTTTCAAGAAGCTTCCCCGCCACTGAAGTTAACTGACTGGTCTGTTTATCCTTACAACCTTTTTTGAACAAAGGTGTAATGTTTGCAATTCTCCAGTCCTTTGGCACCTCCCCAGAGTCTAGGGAAGACTGAAAGATTATGGCCAGTGCCACTGCAATTTCCTCTCTTACTTCCTTCAATATCCTTGGATGCATCTCATCTGGTCCCAGTGCCTTGTCAACTTTAAGTACCGACAGTTTATCCAACACTTCCTCCATATCAATTTTGAACACTTCTCGGGACACCTTCTCTGTTACCATGGCTTTGGTAGCATCGACTTCCTTGGTAAAGACAGATGCCAAGTATTCACTTCTGCCATGCCTCCTGTCTTCATGTGTAAATCCCCTTTTTGGTCCCTAATCAGCCCTACCCCTCCTTTTACCACCCTCTTACTATTTGTGCGCTGATTGAAGACTTTGGGATTCTCTTTTATGTTGGCTACCAGTCTTTTCTCATAATCCCAATTTGCTTCTCTTATTTGCTTTGTCACCTCTCCTCTAAACCTTTTTTTATTATTCATTCATGGGATGTGGGTGTCGCTGGCTGCGCCAGCATTTATTGCCCATCCCTAACTGCCCTTGTTCAGAGGGCGTTTGAAAATCAATCACATTGCTGTGGGTCTAGAGTCACATGTAAGCTAGGCCAGACCAGGTAAGGACAGCAGATTTCCTTCTCTAAAGGACATTAGTGAACCGGATGGGTTTTTATTTTTATGACAATTGGCAATGGTTTCATGGTCATCATCAGACTTTTAATTCCAGATTTTTATTGAATTCAAATTCCACCATCTGCCGCGCCCCCAGAGCATTACCGTAGGTCTCTGGATTACCAGTCCAGTGACAATACCATTATGCCACCACTATTCTGCTTGGTTCTCAATTGTATTTTCTACCTGACACCTGTCATAAGCACACTTTTTCTTCCTTATCTTAATTTCTATCTCCTTTGACATCCAGGGAGCCCTGGATTTGTTTTCCCTACCTTTTCATTTTCAGGGAATATACTTTGCCTGTGCTGAACCATTTCTTCTTTGAAGGTAGCCCATTGTTCAGCTACAGTTTCTCCTGCTAACCTTTGGTTCTGGTATGTCTGGCCTAGCTCCGTTCTTGGCCCATTGAAGTTGGGTCTCCCCCAGTTAATTACTCTTACTCTGGATTGCACATTGTCCTTTTCTACCGTCATCCATACAATACAATGATTCATGTTTCCTAAATGTTCTCCCACTGACACTTGCTGTACATGGCCCACCTCATTTCCAAGAACCAGGTCCAACAGTGCACCCTTTCTTGTTGGACTGGACACATACTGCTGTAGAAAATTGTCCTGAACACAATCTAGGAACTCTTTCCCCACTCCACCCTTTACTCTACCACTGTCCCAGTCTACATTCAGTAATTAAAGTCCCCAATTATAACCACTCTATAATGTTTGCATCTTTCTATAATTTCCCTGCAGATTTGTCCCTCTACATCCTTCTCACTAGTTGGTGGTCTATAGACTACACCAAGCAATGTAATTGCACCTTTTTGTTCCTTAGCTGTAGCTAAGTTGATTCTCTCCTTGAATCCTCTGGGACACCCTCTTTCTCCAGCACTGCAATGCTCTCCTTTACCAATACTGCCACCCCTCCTCCTTTTCTTCCTTTCCTAGCTGTTCTGAACACCTTGAACCCAGGAATATTTAGCACCCAGCCCTGCTCTTCCTTGAGCCAGGTCTCTGTTATCATATTTCCACATGGCAATCTGTGCTTGTAACTCCCCAGTCTTATTTACTATATTCTGTGTATTCACATACATGCATAGTAACCTGATTTAGACTGAATGACTTTGTCCCATACTCCGACTCCACCTGATAGCACTAGTATAGAGAATAGTAAATTACCTGTCTCTTCTATTATTTTGTGCACCCTGGTATTCCTCTCTAATATTCTCTCCTGGTTCCCACACCCCTGCAAAGTTAGTTTAAAGCTCTCCCATTAGCATTAGCAAAACACCCCGCAAGGAACTCAGTCCCGACTGTTCAGGTGCAACCTGTCCAGCTTGTACAGGTGCCATCTTCCCCAGAGCCATCCCTGTGTCCCAGGAATCAGAAGACCTCCTTCCTGCACCATCTTAAAAGTCACGCATTCACCTACCTTATCCTCCTATCTCTGTACTAAATTGCAAGTGATCCCCTTCCTACCTCAGTCATTGGTACCAATGTGGACCACAACCTCTAGCTGCCGCCCCCCAGAAGAATGTTCTGCAGCCACTCGGTGACATCCTTGACCCTGGCACCATGGAGACAAAATACTATCATGGAGTCACTTCTATGGCCGCAGAAATACCAGTCTGTTCCCCTAACTAATGAATCCCCTATCACTATTGCTCTTCCTTTCTTCTTCTTCCTCTCTTGTAGAGCCGAGCCGCTCATGGTGCCACAAACTTGGCTCTGACTGCACTCCTCTGAGGAATCAGCACCCTTATCAGCTTCCAAAATGGAAAACCGATTTGCGAGTGGGACCCCAGGGGATTCCTGCACTACCTGCCTAGTGCTCTTGGACTGCCTGGTGGTCACCCATTCCCTTTCTGCCTCCAGCCTCCTGAGCTGTGGTGTGACCACCTCTCTGAACGTGCTACCCACATAGCTCTCAGCCTCGCAGATGTGCCACAGAGACTCCAACCACTGCTCAAGCTCTGAAAACTGGAGCTCAAGGTTCTGCAGCTGGCAGCACTTCTGCACATGCGGTCGTCTAAGACACCAGTAGTGTCCATGATTTCCCACATATTACAGGACACACATTCCACTCAACCGAGCTGCCCTGCTATGCCTTAACTTTATTTTACTTTGGTTTATTTATATTACTTTATTATACTGGCCCTGACTTTCCATTATTGTTGGTGTTTCTAACTTAAATCTAAGCTATTTATTTAAAAATAATGCATTTTTCTAACTTATACCAATTTAAAGACTGTCCCTACT
Source organism: Carcharodon carcharias (assembly GCF_017639515.1). Lineage (NCBI taxonomy): Eukaryota > Metazoa > Chordata > Chondrichthyes > Lamniformes > Lamnidae > Carcharodon > Carcharodon carcharias. Next base: position 161,623,569 of record NC_054470.1, read on the forward strand.
GCAGTTTCTTACCAACCAATGAACTTACAGTTTTTGTCTGATGTCACTATTTTTCTCACTCTCCTTTCAAACTCAGTGCCAGTTCTGAGCAGCTGACAGGTGTGTTTCTCCGGCTCCCAGATAAGTGGCGTAGGCCTCAATCCTCGGTCCCGATTTATACTCTCCTGCTCTGGGTTGCTTCCTTGCATTCCGCCGCCTCTCCAAATCCCAGGTAAAAGGTTAATCAGGAGAAAGAAATTAGAGTATGAGAGGAGGCTAGCTAGAAATGTAAAAATGGATAGCAAGAGTTTCTACTGGCATTTAAACAGAAAAAGAATAGGTAGAGTGTTGGTCCTCTAGAGAGTGAGAATGGGAGCTAATAGTAGATAATAAAGAAATAGCAGATGAAATGAACAAATATTTTGCTTCTGTCTTCACTATAGAGGATACAAAAAAACATTCCAGTAACAGTTTTAAATCTGGAGGTGGAGGGGAGAGAGGAACTTGGTGAAATTACAATCACTGGGGAAGTAGTACTGAGCAAACTGATAGAACTGCAGGCTGACAAGTCTCCGGATCCAGATGGACTTCATCCTAGGGTCTTAAAAGAAGTGACTAATGAGGTAGTAGATTCGTTGGTGTTAATTTTCCAAAATTCCCTAAATTCTGGAAAGGTTCCTTCAGACTGGAAAGTAGCAAATACCCTCTGTTCAAGAAGGCAGGGTGGCAGAAAACAGGAAACTATAGACCAGTTAGCTTGACGTCTGTCATGAGGAAGGTGTTAGAGTCAATCATTAAAGATGTTATAGCTGAGCACTTAGAAAAACTCAAGGTAATTGGGAAGAGTCAGCATGACTTTATGAAAGGGAAATCATGTTTAACCAATTTATTGGAGCTCTTTGAAGGAATAACATGTGTGGTGGATAGAGGGGAGCCTGTAGACGTGCTGTACTTGGATTTCCAGAAAGCATTTGATAGGATGCCACATCAAAAGTTATTGTGGAAAATAAAAGCTCATAGTTTTGGGGGTAACATATTAGCCTGGATAGAAGATTGGCTGGCTGGCAGAAAACAGAGAGTATGCACAAATGGGTCTTTGTCTGATTGGCAGGAGTGGAGTTCTGCAGTCGTCTGTGCTGGGGCCTCAACCTTTTACAATTTACATTAATGGCTTAGATGAGTGGAGTGAAGGCATGGTAGCTAAATTTGCAGACGGCACAAAGATAGGTAGAAAAGTATGTTGTGAAGACGACGAGTTTGCAGAAGGATATAGATAAGTTCAGTGGGTGGGCAAAAATTTGGCAGATGGAGTATAGTGCGGGAAAATGTGAAGTTGTTCACTTTGGCAGGAAGAACAAAAAACACAGAGTATTACTTAAATGGAGAACGACTGCAGAATTCCAAAGGGCAGGGGGATCTAGGTGTTCTCGTGCATGAGTCACAAAAAGGTAGTATGCAGGTACAGCATGTAATCAAGACGGCTAATGGAATGCTATCCTTCATTACAAGAGAAATTGAACACATAAGTAAGGATGTTATGCTTCAGTTATACAGGGCATTGGTGAGACTGCATCTCAAATACTGTGGCCGGGATTTTCTGTGCCCGCCGGCGTCGGGCATGTTTGGTGACATGAGCGGACAATATTGTGTGATCAGTTTCACGACAGTGTGAAACCAGTTTGCGATTGGCTGCTCAGCTCATTGATGGCGGACTGCGTTTCCCATTATCGGACGTCGGGAACCTTATTGTAATACATAGTATGGGCAGCCCGCCAGACTCATCCCCTCCCCATTGGATTGTCTGCCCATGTTGGCTGGAAAACACGCTGACATGTTTCACAACAGCAAATAAACAAATGTGCACCTTCGCTTGGGGCTCAATTGCTTGCCTACCTTGCTTCCATCAGCACTCAAAGTCATCAGCGCCAGGCTTCACAGACAGCACCATCTCACTTTTAGGGGGGCTTACGGCAGGTCTCTACCTACCAGATCAGCCAAATGTGGGTGCCTTTTCAATGGCTGCAGGGCTAGGGCTTGCTTGGGAAAGGGGAGAAATGGCCTCAAGCAAGGGAAGAAGCTGCAGGATGAGAGCTGTGCTGGGGAAGTAGGGTATCCCAGATGTGCGTGGGGGCACATGTTGATCTGTGCAAGTGGCCTCAAGATGGTGGGGGCTGAGGAGGCAGTCTCCAGAGGAGATGAGGCCCTTGTGAGGGTATGTGTGTGAGAATGGCTGGTGATGTCCCTTCAGCTGACAGTGGGTGAGATGCCAGTGAATGTGAGATGGGCTTGAGTGATGAAATGGTTGCCATACCTCGGCTGCATGGATGAGATCATTCGTCCTCTATATGAATTGAATGGCCGACCTCTTCTGTGCAACATTGGCACTGACCATCACTGCCACTGCCTGCCACGCTGGATTGGTGATGCCGCTGCCTGTCCTGCGGCCAGAGTGGGGGTAGAGGACCATCATGGCGGGCCTCCATGGAGCACAAATGGCATTCCAGTGATGTGTCATTAAACTTAGGGGCTGAAGTCTTTTTGCCTTTCATGGATTTCTTCCCTGCAGTAGTCGTGGGCTAGAAGCACTGAGATGTCCGCGGCGGCTGGACTTTAAACATAGCGCCTGACGTGCTGAAGTGGTGAGGTGATGGTGTGGTGGGTGAATAAGAGCCCACTTGCCATGGAAACAGCGTGTTTCCCAGGAATGCATAATTAATGCAGCGGGTCGGGATGTGACGTCGTTTTACCTGCCCACTACCACACTTAGTGCAAATCTGGGATGATTCTGCTCTGTGTGCAGTTTTGGTCTTCTTATTTAAGGAAGGATGTAAATGCATTGGAGGCAGTTCAGAGGAGGTTTACTAGATTGATACCTAGAATGAGCAGATTGTCTTATGAGAATAGGTTGGACAGGCTGGGCTTGTTTCCACTGGAAAGAGTGAGGGGTGACTTGATTGAAGTATATAAGATTTGGAATGGTCTCAACATGGTAGATTTGGAAAGGATGTTTCTTCTTGTGGGTGAGTCCAGAACTGGGTGGGGCGGGGTGGGGGCTGGGGGGGGGTAGTTGTGGTGGAGGGGGGGGGGGCACTGTTTTAAAATTAGGGGTCACTGTTTTAGGACAGAGATGAGGGGAAATTTTTTCTCTCAGAGGGTTGCGCAACTTTGGAAGTCTCCGCTTCAGAAGGTGGCGGAGGCGGTGTCACTGAATATTCTTAAGGCAGACGTAGATAGATTCTTGTTAGGCAAGGGAATCAAAGGTTATTGGCAATAGATGGGAATGTGGAACTCGAAACAAGCAGATCTTATTGAATGGCAGAGCTGGCTCGAGGGGCCGAATGGCCTACTTCTGCTCCTATTCGTATGTTTTGTGTGTGTATAAAAGAAACTACCTCTCTCAGTTTACCTTATCTCGAGTTTGCAGTGGAGCTATTAATAGAGGATTGGATAACTGCAAAACTGAAGTGTTGGGGAAAACACACCACCAGTTATTAAGGGGAAATCAAAAATCAAAAACATTTTTCTATTTACAGACAAGTAGTGAGAGGAGAAATCAGGGATGTTTAAATTAATCCCTCATGATCCATAACAGAAATTGGGAGCTCACATCCGGGATTTGATCCAGTTTGTACTTAGTCAGAGTCCAAGCTGAGATGAGCCAAATTAGAGATGCTTGAGTCAATTGGAAGCCAAAAGAGGGAAAATTCAGTGGCTGAAATTATCTGTAAGACAAATACAGGTACTGCAGCAAACTCTTTTAGTCTCACATTAGAGCAACATGGTAAATTGTACTATGAAGATGGGTATGGAAAAGGAAGTGCTATCTAGTGAAACTTTAGCCTCCCTAAGTCAGGGACAAATAAGATTGTATAATTTCCTTCTGTGGCCAAAAAGCCCAAGGTACTCCAGATACTTTTGGAGAATTTCTACCTCAGTCCCTATCCAGAACAGATAGAAGAATCAGAACCAAACAATGATTGGAGACCTGTATTCAAGATAGCTACCCTAACTACCAAAACGGCTGTTGGAGCTGGAAAAGAGGAGGTTGTTGAAAGAGTTCCTGGAAAGAAAACAAGAGAATGGGCTCACCAGAAAAAGATGCTGGAGATGAAATTAAAAGCTCAAGAAGCAGTGAGGGAATTCCAAAAGGAGATGAAAGGAGGCAGAGGAAATTAGTTATAATGTGGGGAAAAGACTTGGTGAGGTCCCAAGCACTATTCCCCTGAAAAGCCAGGACAGTCCAGGGAAGCTGAGCAACCCATACAATTTCAGCAAAACTGTACAGTGTGGCAGAAGGCTGACAAAAGTTCAGAGACCCTGCAGAGAGAACCCACCAGGGATAAGGTGGCTCAGGGAAAACTACCTGGATTTAAAAACTGAGATTAGGCCAGTAAAAGACGTAATGAAAATGGATTTCAAAAGAGATGAAGGGAGTGAGCCAGAGAGTGAATTGACTAACACCTTCTTTGCTAAATTAAACAGGGAACAGGGCCATTCTCAGGCAGCAAACTGAATAGTGAGGGAGCTGCTTCACACAGTCAAAGAGCCACTTGGTACAGCAGTGGAAGCTAGCCAGCCCCATGTGAGCAAGGGTGTCCCAGAGAACATGGAGCCGAATAGGGACCGGCCCACCCCTACAGTAACTAAACTGGGGAAGGCGATACCTTGTGAGCAAGCTGGCGCTTGTCACCCCCAAAAGGCAGAGCAAGTGTCACAGTCGCTCCCAAGCATCCAAAACAGGTGGGCAGTCGCCAGCTGAGGAGCCAGGAAGAAGCAAAAAAGCTGGGATGGGAGAAGCAAAGGGTGGAGGAGATGCAGCCAAAGAGGGGCTAATGAAATCCTTCTTCCCAGGGATAAATAGGGGCACAGGAAATCCCCAGACGCGGCCAGCAGATTTAAAAAGGGTGAGCAGGAGCTCTGTCTACCCAAACCCACTTTTCCAAATTTGTAGGCAGACCCCGAGAGGTTCCCAAATGCCGCAGTGCTAGTGAGGAAACTGCCTCGCCCAGTTGAAGAGTCGCAGGGCACAGCAACCAAAGCTAGCCCAACCCCTGTGAGCGAGAGTATCCCCAAAGATACAGGACAGAACAGGGACGCAAAACAGGCCCTAAATGGGCAGAACAATTTAAAAAGAAAGAAGCCTGTACTCCTGCTCGATAAGCAAGAAGTTTGGCTAGCACACACCATCTTTTCAACCTTAGTGGGAGAGCAGAGAATGTCCCAGTAGACATGCAGATGGTGAGAGAGATGCCTCACAGAATCACACAGTGCAGAAGAGGCCCTTTGGCCCATCGAGCCTGCACCGAAACTTGAGAAACATTTGACCTACCTACCTAATCCCATTTAATAGCACTTGGCCCATAGCCTTGAATGTTATGACATGCCAAGTGCTCATCCAGCTACTTTTTAAAGGATGTGAGGCAACCTGCCTCCACCACCCTCCCAGGCCGTGCATTCCAGACCGTCACCACCCTCTGGGTAAAAAAGCTTTTCCTCGCATCCCTCATAAACCTCCTGCCCCTCACTTTGAACTTAGGCCCCATTATGACTGACCCTTCAACTAAGGGGAACAGCTGCTCCCTATCCATCCTGTCCATGCCCCTCATAATCTTGTAAACCTAGATCAGGTCGCCCCTCAGTCTTCTCTGCTCCAACGAAAACAACCCAAGTCTATCCAACCTCTCTTCAAAACTTAAATGTTTCATCCCAGGCAACATCCTGGTGAATCTCCTCTGCACCATCTCCAGTGCAATCACATTCTTCCTATAATGTGGTGATCAGAACTGCACACAGTACTCCAGCTGTGGCCTCACCAAGGTTCTATACAACTCCAACATGATCTCCCTACTTTTGTAATCTATGCCTCGATTGATAAAGGCATTTGACCCATATGCCTTTTTCACCACTCCACTAACATGTCCCTCTGCCTTCAGAGATCTATGGACACACACGCCAAGGTCCCTTTGTTCCTCAGGACTTCCTAGTGTCATGCCATTCATTGAATACTTCCTTGTCAAATTACTCCTTCCAAAGTGTATCACCTCACACTTTTCAGGGTTAAATTCCATCTGTCACTTATCGGCCCATTTGACCATCCTGTCTATATCTTTCTGTAGCCCAAGACACTCAACCTCACTGTTAACCAACCGGCCAATCTTTGTGTCATCTGCCAGCTTACTAATCCTTCCCCCCACATAGTCATCTATGTCGTTTATATAAATGACAAATAATAGGGGACTGAGCACAGATCCCTGTGGTACACCGCTGGACACTGGCTTCCTGTCACTAAAGCATCCTTCTGTCATCACCCTCTTCCTCCTACAACTGAGCCAGTTTTGAATCCACTTTATCAAATTACCGTATATCCCATGTGCATTTGCCTTCTTTATAAGTCTACCAAGTGGGACCTTGTCAAAGGCTTTGCTGAAATCCATATAGACTACATCAACTGCACTACCCTCATCTACACACCTGGTCACCTCCTCAAAAAATTCAATCAAATTTGTTAGGCATGACCTCCTTCTGACAAAGCTATGCTGACTATCCCTGATCAAACCTTGCCTCTCCAAGTGGAGATAGATTCTCTCCTTCAGAACTTTCTCCATTTGTTTCCCTACCACCAACGTGAGACTCACTGGCCTGTAGTTCCTTGGTTTATCTCTACAACTCTTCTTAAATAGCGGAACCACATTAGCTGTTCTCCAGTCCTCTGGCACCTCCCCCGTGGCCAGAGAGGAATTAAAAATTTGGGTCAGAGCCCCTGCGATCTCCTCCCTTGCCTCCCTCAGCAGTCTGGGGTGCAAATCATCCGGACCTGGAGACTTGTACACTTTTAAGCGTGCCAACACCTCCAATACCCTGTCACTCCCTATATCAATTTGCTTAAGAACCTCACAGTCTCTCTCCCCGAGCTCGATATCTTCATCCTCATTCTCTTGGTTGAAGACAGATGTGAAATATTCATTCAACACTCTAGCGATGTCCTCTGGCTCCACCCATAGATTGCCCCCTTAGTCCCTTATAGACCCTACTTTTTCCCTGGTTATCCTCTTCCCATTGATATACTAATAGAATATCTTGGGATTTTCCCTACTTTTACCAGCCAGAGCTTCCTCATATCCCCTCTTTGGTCTCCTAATTGCTTTCTTAAGCTCCACCCTGCACTTTCTGGATTCCACTAACACCTCCACTGATTTGCTTCTCTTGTACCTGCTAAAAGCCTCTCCTTTCCTTCTCATCGTAACCTGAATATCTCTGGTATCTCACCTAGTTGATGAGATGCAGAGCAGTGCAGCAGGAGTTGGGCAGCCACCTGAGGGCAGTAGTGCCCCAAACAAAATGCGATTGGTTGGGAACCAACCGCTCCCCAAGGTAACAGGTCAGGGAAAGGCAGTAACCCTGAAACTCCAATGCCCTTGGGGCTACCACAAGGGGAGGTCAAGTGCACTTAGAACCCAATTGAACCCAAACCCAGTCAACAAAGGGGTGGACACATCTGAGGGTAGCCACGAGGGGTCAAGTGAGAAGGAGGCTTCCCCAGTTGAACCCTCGGCTGTCAGACCTTAGAATCTCAAATGCCCAATCGGCAACCCTGACCCAAGAGCGGTAGGATGTGGCCACCCTGTCCGGGATATTTAAAGAAATTCACAGGGATCCACTGGAAGGTACCCCTCTAGCAGTACATGACGTGGATGTGGAAGAATCCCTACAATACATTGAAAGCTCTACCTGCTGAGACCCAACCAGGTAGCCCTGTTCAGGCAGAAAATCCAGCACCTGCTGGGCCCCAATATAGCTGGAGCTCACCTCCAATATCCTGGTGTTGGATCTTACAGCCTTTTAACCAATAAAATAAATTATTCACGTTGGCTGTCACCCTATCCTGTGTGTACCCCTTGAGAGCGTAGCAGGGAACTGACCTTTCCCCCTGGTATCTGCGTGTGTTTGTTTTTTTCCAGTGTGATGAGAGAATGCATGTATACTTCCTCACTTTCTATTCTTTCTTCTTAAGACCGCATATATATTAAAAAAATGAAATGGAATTCATTTCATTTTTCTTCAACGGTCCGTTGGTGGGGGGGTGGGGGGCTGCAGAGGGAGGCGTCTCTCATCCAGGAGACAGGAAGAAAACCATATAACCATTGTATATATATACATCAGCCTGGCTGCTTTATAAAATTATTTCTTTTCTGTTTTTCAAAATGGATGATTGCTAGTCTGATAAAATGGCTGCAGCTGATCACATGCTCATAGTTCTGGAAGATTCTAAGCTGTTCCAATGGACATAGGCTACTTCATCATTCTCCTGGAATGTGAATTATATTGTATAAACATTCCAGCCAAGTCAACACAAAGGATGCATAGACAATAAGTCTGCACCAGCCAGCAATGGACAAAGGTAAGGCTATCTGTGACTCCTAATTTCCAGTGCTGTGCTAATGGCCTCACCACTACCTGCTCCAAAACACAATGGGTGGAGTCATCCAAGATTAGCATGAAGTGTCACGGTGGGCAGGAAAAAGAACGATTTACCCAATGGCTGCAATGGTGTATCGCCCCAAACCACCTCATTAATCATGCATTCCGGGAAATATGCCATTTCGATGGCAGGCAGGCTCTTATTCACCTGCCACGCCATCACCTCACCATTTCTCACACCGGGCACACACACACACCGGCTGCATGCACACCCCTCAGTACTTCCAGCCCAGGGCTGCTGCACAGAAGACATGGCCCTGAAAAGCAAGAAGACTACAGCACCCTGATTTAGTGACACGCCCCTGGAAAGCCTTTTGGAAGATGCAGAGGCCCACCATGATGTCCTCTACCCCCACTCTGGCCGCAGGAGAGGCAGCAACATTGCTAATCCAGGTTGGGAGGTGGTGGCAGCGGTGGTCAATGTCAACGCCCTGCAAAAGAGGATAACCGAACGAGGATGAATGATCTCCACCGGGGAAGTTACTCTTCCCATTACTCTAAACTCACACACTCACAAACCCATCACGCATCCACAGGGATCTCACTCACTGTCAGTTCAAGGGACATCACCATTCACTCACACACACCTTCTTTGTCCTCATCCCGTCCGATGAGACCACTCACCATCCACACATCATTTGGCCTGGCAGGTGTCATGCTTACACTTTCCCCATCTGTCTTCATGCAGGACAAGCTAGCACACAACAAAAGGGAGAGATCACAGACTGCTGGAGAAATGCCTGAAATCAAGGTCCTCACAGACTTTGAAAATAGAGTCATCCAGCTGGCCGGTGAGGCTCTGGACCGTTCCTGTGCTGACAGTGAGGTCAGTGGTGCTCTACCAAGTGAGGATCCAGCAGGGCAACATCCATTAGGCAACCATGATGTGAGTGATGTGTCCTGTTTTATAGGCCACAGTCATGCAGTCATCATCTCTCTTTGTTTTCGCAGGCACATCTGGGAAACAGCCGAGGGAGTCCATGACCCAGGTCCTTGAATCAAGACCCGAAGACATCTTGGAAGAGGAGAGGAATCTGCTGAAATCCCAACTGAAGACCTGTCACAGCATTCACCCACACCCTCCACCAGCGCAGAGACACACACCTCAGCGTGACCTAATTCTAGAGTACCCTCAGGGTCACAATCTGGTGAGGCACATTGCCCTATCCGATCCACAGCAGGCAGCAACAGGGACTTCCCAGGTCCCCGGCACTCACAGAACTCCTGGATGCCAGAAATCTGCTGAGTTCAAATCAGATGAGGAACCTCTGGACTCGGTCATGTCACAGTTGCTGGAGCTGCAAAGGCAACCTTGGGAACATCAGGAAGGGATGCCCTCTGCACTCCTCAGATTGCAAGTCACGTCAGAGTAGTCTGTCTGCCTTCAGTCTGAGGTGATAGTGCCAGCATGCCAACACACTGAGGTCAACACTGGTATGATGGCAGCCGCCATGGAGACCTTGATCCAGGATATAGGTCTTGCACTGCTGCACAGACCAAACTCCATTGCTGATGCCATAGTTGGCCTCCAACAGTGTCAACTCGAGAGGGGTGTGGAATAGCTCAATCTCACGCCAGCTTCCTCTTCTCCTCAACGAGTCAGCCAGGGACCCTCAGGCACCCATAGGGAGGAGGATCAGCAGATGCACACCCCGGGGCCATCCACCCAGGTGACTCCGGGAATGTCCGGCCCATCTGAATCCCCTCTTCCTGTGCCTCAGCAACTCCAGCTCCACAGCTGAAGGAGGGTAGCACTGCCACATAGCAGGATCCCAAAAGCAGGCGAGGGTCCTCCAGGTCTCAGCCCTCTAGAGGACCCATGTCAAGATCATTACAGACAGAGCGTAGCAGTTAGCAGGCTGCCTCCATCTCTGCTGTGGATATCCGGGGAGCACCAAGACAGAGTTAGGAAGATTAAGAAGATGTAACTCTTTCAGAGGCAAACAATTAAACTAAATTAAAATAAGGGATAAAATAAACACAGCCCCTAAGTCAGGTCAGCTGTAAAACCAAGGACAAAGTTTAAAGGAAACTTACAAACGTCAAATTAAAATGTGATTAAAGGGGTCGATAAAACACCCCAGTTTCCACGGTGCCCACCAGGCACGGAAGGCCTCAAGAGGGTGCCGGCAGACACCACTCCAGGGACACCCGGCCGCGAAAGTAGCCGCAGAACAGGGCCAGAGAGTCAGATGGGATGACCCCCTCGATCACCTGCTGCCTGGACCTGTTAATGGCCAACTTGGCCAGACCCAGGAGCAGGTTCACAAGGAGTTCCTCCTCCTTCCCGGCCCCCCTCCGCAACGGGTGTCCGTAGATCAGGAGCATGGGACTGAAGTGCAAGCAAAACAGTAATAAAAGGTTTTTTAAGTAACTAAAAAGGGAGTGCAGAATACCACACCCTAAACACGGTCCACGGACTCCACAAGACCACAAGAAAGGCAGGTATCCTGGGAGTCCATGAACCTACACATTCTACGATTATAGGGGACTGCTGTGTGCAACACTCTCCACCCCAGGTCCCCGATGGAAAGCGGGAGAACACCTCTGTAGAGGGCCTCCCAATGGGGACCTCCGCTGCCGGACGGCAACAAGGCACGCCAGGGCGTGTCCGGGCGGCAGGCAAGGGCGAGGAAGTGAAAGGTGTGCAGCAACAGTCCGTACAGGAAGCTCCTTCGCGCCGTGCCAAATGACACGGAGGGCATGTCCCCAAGGCGGCTCATATTGCAGGGCACCGGCACCCAAGGGAGGGTTCGGGGCTTGGGGCCAATGTGGAATTCCGTCCGAACAGGGGAACGTTCAGCAGGAAGACCACCGCGCACCTGGGCCACCTCAAGACCTAAATTTACGTCAGGTCTGAGCACGACGGTCCTTAGGTCTCGAATGGCATCGGCCGCGAGCCGGACACTCACAGGCGCACAACGCACCAACTCCTGCGGGAGCATCCAGCCCACCCCACCACTCAGCACGTCCCCGATCCTGATCACCCCGGCAGCCACAGCCCTCCTCTCCGCCAGCCACTGAAAAGGATGGAGGGGCGGATTCCTGAGCAGTGGCTCTCTGACAATAGCCGCTACTCCTGATGAGGGAGAGCTGCGTCACAAGGCGACCATGTTCCAGACTTTGATCAGGTCCTGGTAAAAGACGGGCAATGCCTGCAAGGATCCACCAAGGTCCCTCTGCTCTATAAACGGGAGCTGCATGTCATAGTTCAGGGCGTGCACCTGGCGGAAGAAGTATGTCGCCAGGGCACACCATCTCGGAGGGGGCCCGATGTAAAGGTATCACTGCAGGGCCTTAAGAAGATGTAACTCATTTGCAGTTAAAACAATTAAACTAAATCAACAAAATAAGGGATAAATCAAGCACAGCTCCTAAGTCAGGTCAGCTGTAAAACTAAGGACAAAGTTTAAAGGAAACTTACAAACATTAAACCAAAATGTGATTAAAGGGATCAATAAAACAACCCAGTCCTCGCGGTGCCCCCTGAGCATGGAAGGCATCGAGAGTGCCGGCAGACACCGCGTGCTCCCTCTCCAGGGACCCCCGGCTGCGAACGTAGCCGCGGAAGAGGGACAAACAATTAGGCGGGACTCCCCCCCCGTCGATCACCCGCTGCCTGGACCTGGTAATGGCCAACTTGGCCAGGCCCAGGGGCAGGTTCACAAGGAGGTCCCCCTTCAGCACCGGGTGTCCATAGATCAGGAGCGTGGGACTGAAGTGCAAACAAAACAGTAACAAAAGGTTTCTTAAATAACTAAAAAGGGAGTGCAGCCTACCACACCCTATATAAGCATGGTCCACGGACTCGACAAGACCACAAAAAGGGCAGGTGTCCTGGGAGTCCGTGAACCTGTGCATTCTACGATTATGGGGGACTGCTGCATGCAACACCCTCCAACCCAGGTCCCTGATAGAAAGGGGGAGGACACCTCCATAGAGGGCCTCCCATTGGGGGCCTCCGCCGCCAGACGGCAACAAGGCACGCCAGGGCGTGTCCGGGCGGCAGACAAGGGCGAGAACATGGAAGGTGTGCAGCAGCAGTCCATACAGAAAGCTCCTCCGCACCGTGCCAAATGGCACGGAGGGCATGTCCCCGAGGCGGCTCATATTGTGGGGCACCGGCACTCGAGGGAGTGTTCGGGGCTTGGGGCCAATGTGGAATTCCGTCCGAACAGGGGTACGTTCAGACGGAAGACCACCGCGCACCTGGGCCACCTCGAGACCTAAAATTACATCGGGTCCGGGCACGACCACCCTTAGGTCTTGGATGGCATCGGCTGCGAGCTGGACACTCACAGACGCATGACGCGCCAACTCCTGCGGGAGCATCCAGCCCAATCCTCCGCCACCCAGCACGTCCCCGATCCTGGTCACCCCGGCAGCCACAGCCGTCCTCTCCACCAACCATTGAAAAGGACGGAGGGGCAGATTCTTGAGCAGCGGCTCTCTGATGATAGCCGCTACTCCTGACGGGGGAGAGCTGCATTGCGAGGCGACCATGTTCCAGACTTTGATCAGTCCTGGTAAAAGACGGGCAACGCTTGCAAGGAGCCACCGAGGCCCCTCTGCTCTATAAACGGGAGCTGCATGTCATAATTCAGGCCGTGCACCTGACGGAAGAAATACGTCATCCGGGCACACCATCTCGGAGGGGGCTCGAAGTAAAGGTATTGCTGCAGGGCCTTAAGAAGATGTAACTCTTTTAGATTTAAAACAATTAAACTAAATTAACAAAATGAAGGACAAATCAAGCAAAGCTCCTAATTCAGGTCAGCTGTAAAACTAAGGACAAAGTTTAAAGGAAACTTACAAAATTTAAACCAAAATGTGATTAAGGGGCTCAATTAAACACCCCAGTCCCCGTGGTGCCCACCAAGCACGGAAGGCCTCGAGTGTGCCAGCAGACACTGCGTGCTCCCTCTCCAGGGACACCTGGCCGCGAACGTAGCCGCGGAAGAGGGACAAACAATCGGGCGGGACTCCCCCATCGATCGCCCGCTGCCTGGACCTGTTAATGGCCAACTTGGCCAGGCCCAGGAGCAGGTTCATGAGGAAGTCCTCCTCCTTCCCAACCCCCTTCCTCACCGGGTATTGCACAGCCTGGGCACGGGTTTTAATCACTTGTACATAATGTTCACTGTTGTAAATAAACTCCCAAGAATGTCTCCCTGCCTCTGGCTCCTTCTGATGAGCAGTTTTCGCGTCACTTAGATGTGAAACTTTGATTTCTGCGCGAGATAAAGGCAGGTGTATCAGTCCAGGGCCTCTTCCCTGTCCTTTGTGCAGCCTTCAGACCAAAGTGATGGTCCGGCCTCTCGCTCTCTGGACACATTACTGATGCCTGCACCTCAATGGTGCTTGTCATTGCTGCCAGAATGGCGTGGGCAGGTGTCACAGAGTTCCGTCATTCTCTCTGTGTACTCTCAGCAGTTTTGAGGTGGGGTTGTTCCCCCATCTCTTCAGCATCTGTCACCGGTGATGCTGTGCTCCTGAAGGGGTCAGGTGCCAAAGGCTGTCAAAGGATCAGATGCATTTAAAGTTTCATGGCTGCGTCTCCATGATATGACCCTGATCACAGAGCGCAAGTGAGCTGTCCTCAGACAGACAGGAGTCAGGCATTCACAGAGGCAATGTGAAGATCTATGGAGTGTCCTCACTGCATGTCGTCATCATCCTCCTGAATCTAGTGACTATTACAGCCTCCACTGCATCTCCATGACAGGAGCCTTATCACAGAGGGTATGTCATAGAGTCATACAGCACAGAAAAAGGCACCTCGGCCCATCGAGTCTGCACCAGTCAAACAAGTACCTAACTATTTTCCAGCACTAGGTCCATAGCCTTGTATGCCATGGCATCGCAAGTGCACATCCAAATACTTCTTAAATGTCATGAGGTTTTCTGCCTCTACTATCCTTTTAGGCAGTGTGTTCCAGATTCCCACCACTCTCAGTTAAAAAAATTCTTCCTTACATCCCCTCTAAACCTCCTGCCCCTTACCTTAAATCTATGCCCCTGGTTACTGATCCCTCCACCAAGTGGAAAAGTTCCTTCTTGCCTACCCACTCTATGCCCCTCATAATTTTATACACCTCAATCATGTCCCCCCTCAATCTCCTCTGCTGCAGGGAAAATAACCCCAGTCTATCCAATCTCTCCAGCCCAGGCAACATCCTGGTAAATCTCCACTGCACACTCTCTAGTAAAATCACATCCTTCCTATAATGCAGATTCCAGAACTGCATGCAGTACTCTAGCTGTGGTCTAACCAGCGTTTTATACAGTTCCAGCATAAACTCCCTGCTCTTATATTCTATGCCTCAGCTAATAAAGGCAAGTATCCCATTTGCCTTCTTAACCACCTTATCTACCTGTCCCGCTGCCTTAAGGGACCGGTGGACATGCAAACCTCTATGCTTCCCAGGGTCCTACCATTCGTCATGTATTTCCGGTGTCTTGTTTGTCCTGCCCCAGTGCATCACCTCACGCTTATCCGACTTAAATTCCATTTGCCACTGATCAGCCCATCTGACCAGCCCATCTAAATCCTCCTGTAATCTCAGGCTATCCTCCTCACCATTTACCACCCCACCAATTTTTGTGTCATCCGCAAACTTACTGATCAACCCTCCTACATTCAAGTCTAAATTGTTTATATATACCACAAACAGCAAGGGACCCAACACTGATCCCTGTGGAACCCCACTAGACACAGGCATCCAGTCACAAAAACACCCCTCGACCATCATCCTCTGCTTCCTGCCACTCAGCCAATTCTGGATCCAATTTGCCAAATTGCCTTGGATCCCATGGGCTCTTACCTTCATTATCAGTCTCCCATGTGGGACCTTATCAAAAGCCTTGCTGAAGTCCAAGTAGACTACGGCAAAGCATTGTCCTCATTTACACACTTGGTCACCTCTTTGAAAAATTCGATCAAATTGGTCAGACATGACCTCCCCTTAACAAAATCATGCTGACTGTCCTTGATTAATCCCTGCCTCTCCAAGTGTACATTAATTCTGTCCCTCAGAATTGCTTCCAATAGTTTCCACACCGCAGAGGTTAGACTGACAGGCCTGTAGTTCCAAGGTTTATTGCTTCCTCCCTTCTCGAATAACAGTAACACATTAGATGTCCTCCAGTCCTGTGGCACCTTTCCTGTGGCCAGAGAGGTATTGAAAATTATTGCCAGCACCCCTGCTATCTCCTCCCATGCCTCACTCTACAGCCTGGGATATACTTCATCCTGGCCTGGAGATTTATCTACTTTTAAGCCTGCCAGACCATTTAGAACCTCCTCCCTTTCTATACTAATTTCTTTGATAATATCACAATCCTTCTGCTTGATTTCCACACCCACATTGTCCCTCACTTGTGAACACCGACACAAAGTATTCATTTAGAACCCTATCTACGTCTTCTTGCTCCACACACAAATTATCACTATGGTCCTTAATGGGCTCTACTCTTTCCCTAGTTATCCTCTTACTCTTAATGTAATTGTAAAATAACTGGAATTTCCTTTATTTTACCTGCCAATGTTTTTCATGTCCCCTTTTTGCTCTTTTAATTTCCTCCTACACATTCTATACTCCTCTAGGGCTTCCGCTGTTCTGAGCCCTTGGTATTTTCCATAAACCACCCCCCCCACCCTTTTCTCTTTAACCAATCCTGCATATCCCTCGACATCCAGGGTTCCCTGGATTTGTTTGTTCCACCCTTTATCTTTACTGGAATATGTTGGCCCTGTACTCTCCCTATTTCCTTCTTGAATGAGTCTCACAGCCCTGACGCAGAGTTACCTAAAAGTAGCTGCTCCCAGTCCACTCTGGCCCAAATCACATCTGATCTTAATAAAATCAGCCTTCCCCCAATTTAGAACTCTGATTTCTGGCCTATCCTTGTCCTTTTCCATAACAACCTTGAATCTAATGGAGTTATGATCACTATCTGCAAAATGCTCCCCCACTGATACCTCTACCACTTGCCCGGCTTCATTCCCTAAAATTAAGGTCAGGACCACCCCCTCTGTTATAGGACCTTCTACATACTGGCTTAAAAAGCTCTCCCGATGCATTTTAAGAATTCCATTCCCTCTAAACCTATCACACTAACCCAGTTAATGTTGGGGAAGTTGAAATCCCCCACTATAACTACCCTATTATTTTTATACTTCTCTGAAATTTGCCTACATATCTGCTCTTCAATTTCTCTCTGGCTGTTTGGGGGCCTATAGTACACTCCGAACAACGTGATTGCTCCTTTTCTGTTTTTCAGTTCTACCCATATGGCTTCATTTGAGGAGCCTTCTTAGATGTCATCCCTCCTTACTGCTATAATTGATTCCTTGATCAATATTGCAATACCCTCTCCTCTTTTATCTCCTTCCCTGTGCATTGTCATCAGCCAGACTGGAGTCAAACATTCATAGATGCAATGTGAGGATCTATGGTGTCTCCTCTGCATGTCGTCGTCATCCTCCACGAATCTAGCAGCTATGAGGCCATCCCGAGTGCGCCTGCCTCACCTGGCCAGTGCAATGGCCTCATCACTGACATCCGCGTCTTCAAGGATCTCCTCGGCCTCATTCCTGTGAACTTCCTCCTCATTGGAGAGACGTGCAGCTCGTCCATCTCCTCCTCACCCAGTTCCTCTCCCTGTTGCAGCGCCAGGTTGTAAATGGCACAGCAGGTGATAGTGATGTGTGACACCCTCTGTGGACTGTTTTGCAGGATTCCACCAGACCGGTCCAGGCACCAGAACCTCATTTTCAACGTTGCGATGGATGGCTCCACCAAGGTGCAAGTTGCAGAATGATCCTCATTGTATCTTTTCTCTGCTGCACTCTGAGGCTGCCGCATGGGTGTCATCATCCATAGCCCTTGTCCCCGAGGAGCCAACCCTGCATCTTCTGCGGACCCTGGAGGACATCAGGGACATGAGACCAGCGAAGGATATAGGAGTCATGGACACTCCCTGGGAACTCTGCGCATACCTGCAGGATGCATTTGTGGTGGTCGCACACCAGCTGAACATTTGTGAGTGGAAGCCCTTGTGTTTGATATAGTTGACCATTTGTCCACAGAGATCTGAGCGCCACGTGAGTGCAGTTGATGGCACCCTGCAACTATGGGAAACCTGAGATTTGGGCAAATCGCAGCGCTCTTGCATCCTGACTTTCCTGGTCCTGGGTGAAACACCAAGGTTGTCTGCCTTCATGAAGATGGTATTTGTGACCTCATGGATGCGTTTGTGGCTAGAGGTTTTTGATATCCCACAGAGGTCACCTGAAAGGAGCCACTGGTGTAAAGATTGAGCACCGCAGTCACTTTCACAGCCACTGGCAGTGGATGCACTCCATGTCCCTGTGGCATCAAATCCTGCAGCAGGTGGCAGATGTGACTGACCAGTTTCCTAGACATGCGCTGTCTTCGGCAACTCTGGTTCTTGGTCATCTGCAGGAATGAAAGGCGGCATCTATAGACCTCAAAGGCTAGCTAGGCGCTGACCAGCGATGGCTCGCTGTGGCTCTTCAGTGGCATGTGAGGGAGTTCTAGCCGCCCCTTCTTTCCGAGGCTGCTGCTCCTCCCTCTGCGCAGCCAGGCACCTCCTTTGCTTATCTTTGTCGCTTCATCTCCGCTGTCTGTAAGCCATGAGGCATACAGCTAGTTCACCAAACTCCATGCTCCTGATGTACGCCTCCTGCAGGATGAAAGTGAGAGACGCGAGGGTTAGCTTCGGTATACTAAGAGCCTCTCTTGGTTAAGTCTGAAGGTCCCTTAACGCATCCCTGAGAGAGTGCTGGCAATCACTTGGATGGCCAGAGATTAGTGCGCTGCATGGCTGCCTAAAACCCCACCTTCCTCCACCCCATCCTGTCCAACTGACTGGTGGCAGCTTCGCCCATTGGACTGCATGCTGTGTTCTCAGCTCAGTCGCAGGCATTCTAATCCGCACTGTAAGGCTGTACTGTTAGCTTGAGCCATGGGGGAGACTGGTCCAAACCAGAATGATGACATTGCAAGGGGTTGTGAGCGCCTCCAGCAGTGACTGCTCCATGGCCAGCTTTCACATGGAGATTGTACCAATTGCACATGTCATCTAATTGTTCTGCAGTCCACTAAAATACTCATTAGTTTGCAGTCTGTGCCCAAGGAGGTGAAGAGCTCTGGAGCATTTGGTGGTACTTCCAGACCTCTGCGTTGCTTGAGTGGGTAAATAAGCTACAGGCTCGACTCCATGCATGTCAGTGTGACTGAGCCTGAGCTACAGAGGAATGGTCAAATTATTCAAGGTTTCTCTAATGCATGGCCGCTTCCCTCCACCCTGCCCGGCATGTGCTTGTGCACAACCATCAACCACCTGCCACCCTCCCCCCCAACTTGCCTCAACCACAGGGCAGCCCTTGTTGCAAACATGTTTCACAATGGCATGAAACCGATTTTTAGGCTTCCCGCCATATTGTCCACTCATGCCGCCATGATGCCCAATGGCAGCAGGTATGGAAAATTCTGCCCAATGGGTTTCAACCAGGCGCCTGAATAGCATGACCTGAAACCACCAATGTGACCGAGACTCAAGCTGTTTTGAATTCCTTTAATTATAGAGCTCTGAATGTTATCTTCAGTTGTGATTTAACCTCTGAACAGGACGAGACTGCAGTCTAGCAGCCTGCCTTTGACCTTCATCTCTCTCCAAGTCCGATTTCCAGAAAGAACCCTGTAGAATAAACTAATACCCAGGATACAAGAATACTTTGCTGTATCTTCAACGGACTCAACTTGCAACCGAGTTCCTCGGACCAAGACCAGGAATTCTGCCAGACAAAGGCACTGAAAAGAACTTTCCTTGGACATTGATTCTGGATTCTGGAGTCATGTGAAACCATACTTCTTATTTTTATTGTGGTTTTTGTCCGGAGATCCTTTCTTTCTCTTATAATTGCACAATGGGCGGATGTTACGAACCCCCTTCCGTGTCTGTGTGTGTGTATGTGTATGTGTAAAATAAACTGCCCCACTTAGTTTACCTTATATCGAGTTTGCTGTGGAATTATTAATAGAGGATTGGATAACTGAAGTGTTAGGGAAAATACGCCACCACTTATAAAGGGGGAAAGTAAAAATCAATAACGCCTTTCTTTTTATGGATGGATAGTGAGAGGAGAAATCAGGGCTATTTAAATTAATCGCCCTCTGGTCCATAACAATTCATAATGAGCTGTTAGGGAAATGTTAACAAATAATTATTGAAACTACTAGAACAGATGCTACACCACCAGGCCTGTCAATTGAGGCAATACAGCAGAGTATTTTTTAATGCTTACTGAAACCTGAAGCCTGTTTATTTTAATTCTTAAAGGGCTGGTGATTTAAATACCTTCAGATCATGACAGTCAAACAGACCTTACCCGCCCTTCATAAATTCATGACTCCCATCCTGTGGATCAAGGCCCTTGCAAGAGCCAAAATGGGGACTGTTTGAATTCAGCACTGAGTTCAAATAGTCCTGCTGAGTTCAGATTTCTCTCACGTGCGAATCGTACCCTGCCTCTTTCCCCTACCAGCAAAAATGGGATCTGTCAGAAATGAGGGAGAAACCTCTGCATCCAGGTCCCACCCTCACTTTTTGACAGTCCATGGAGTCTCCCTGACTTCACAAAAATATGGCCCTAATGTTTGTATCTGCATAATGAGGAGAAATTAAAGCATCCTCGGCTGTTCAGCCTTAAAAGCAAACATTTAAAAAGATGATTGCATAGAGGTATAAGATAGTTAGCTTTATGGAAGAGGTAATCATGAAAATTAAACAAGGGGCCATAGATTTAAATTGATAAAAGACAAGGTTAGAACTGGTGTTCTTCTTCACGCAAAGGTAGATCAACACATGGATAGAGCAATCCAGGCAACCATTCTGGAATTAGTTAAGAACTAAATGAATATTGCAGTGGAGAGATTTTAGAGTAATATTGGATAGATAACCTGAAATGGGCAAAACGGATTTCATCATCCATAAGTACCTTGTGATCTTCTAAAAGCCAAATAATACTTTTTACATGGCAGGCTTACTCAGCTTTGTATAATCACTATCATGCTCATGGATCTACTGGTGCCTTTATTTAAAGTCTCCAATGCCCTGCACAACAGTTCTGATATATGCCTCAGCTGTTTAAATCCCCATGAATGGAATGCATGCCAATAAATATACAGTAACCAGATGGTATTAAATTCAGTGTGAGCGCTGTTCTGAGTTCCTGATTCATTATTCAGCACTTTAAAGTGCTGATGAGCAGAGTGGGTTGTAAATAACAGAAGAAAAATAAGTTGTGGAATAGCCTTACAACAATCTAGCAAGGAAGGCCACTTAAACTCATACTATAAAGTCACATTAGCATTTTTTTCCAGTTAAACACATGAAGAGAATATTGATACAAAGAGATTAAGAACATAGAACATAACTTCAATATCAAGGCTATAGATAAAACCAAGAAGTTGCTTCAATGGTGCCGTTGAACTGAACAATCAGAATATATACCAAACAAGAGAACAGAGTAAATAAAATTAAATAGAAGCTATATTTTATGTTTACAGGGCTTTCTGAAATTACCAATGTTATAATATATTTTTCTGACATTAACAGTTAATTTCAATAAAGATTTGATAAGTGAATTGATGACTCATTAATCTATTAATTTTTAATGCATAACAAAATCAAGTTTTCCCATTGTATATGGATTAACCAGATCTCGCTACCCTGAAAACTATTAAACTTCTTATTGATGTAACAGATAATATTTTATGGCATGATAAAGAAAGTGTTTACTACAAATAGGTTCCTTAGTCCTGCAGAATTATAATACATATACCCATTGGTTTCTACAAACAGAATTGTGCTATAAATGCAGAACATGCAGTGCAGTGTATTACAAATTGAAGATGTTGTGCAGAGGAGAAACGAAACAATTTAAATTTTATTTTAATTGAGAAAATTTGATGAGGGGCCAATGTTCATCATTCATGAAGTGACTAAGGTAGAAAAGCACAGGAGAGAAAACCAGCTATATCAAGACTTAGTGGTTAAGTGACATAAAGCATGAGTTTTGAAAGCTAAAATATGTATTTTTATTCTCTTTCTAAATCTTTGTGTCTCACAGATTATAATAATTCAAAAGTTTACATTCTCTCACCATCAACAAAACACAGGTATGATCAAGTGATAATTAGATGTTTTCTGATTTTTTTAAATTAACTCAAATTAAGATGAGGAAATACATTTTCTGTCTACCTCTCTCTCTCAGCTTTTGAAGTGCATAACATATTTATGATTACAAACTAAAGAAACAACATATATATAAGTAGTAGCACGGAGGTGGTGCCATAGTGGTATTTTCACTGGACTAGTATTCCAGAGACACAGGGTAATGTTCTGGGTATCTGTGTTAACAATCTGGAATTAAATGTCTGATGATGACCACAAAACCATTGTTGATTGTCATAAAAACCCAATGTCCTTTAGAGAAGGAAATCTGCCATTCTTACCTGGTCTGGTCTACATGTGACTCCAGACCCACAGAAATATGGTTGATGCCCACATCCCATGAACAAATAAAAAAAAGTACCATTTCTCCCTCCCTTTCACACACATGCACTCTGTTTCAAAATATCTGAGTTAGGGTTTTGAAATCTGTCCTTTAGCTTTATTCAATTAATTTTGAGAACAACAAAGTAGATTTTGGTGGAGATTGAGAGAATCATTATAACAGTTAGCTAGCCACAATGTTACTGATGCACCCTGTAAAACAATGCACGCTGCAGTGGCTTAGACTGCAGGATCTGCCTTCAAGTACAGGAATCACCAGACTTGGTAAAAATGTCATGTTTAAGCTCGGGATATTGGGAGGGACTGAAATCTTAGAATAAAAATAAAGAATGTTTAAAAGGCACAAAAACTTTAAACATTTTATTATGAAATGCATAGTCTTAAAAAGTTTATTTTGGACAATATTTATTTTCTATTGAGTACAGAATGGCATACATTTATTTTCAAAAAGTATTCTGAGTAATTCAATTAATTATTCAACAAATTGTGATGGCACAATATGTATGTACAATTTTCCCATTATAAAATGTTCATAGAAAAATTCCATTATAAGCGTTGAAATAAAATGTGTTACTAGAAGTAACATTTGTGAATAGGAATGTGTACTGTATGCAAGGATTTTTATAATCTTTAGATCTGTATGAAATATACCCACAGCTCCTCATACAGAATATCATTTATCTTAAACATACTGTTGTGAGGAGGCTCTAAAATGAAGGTGAAATGCAAGGCGATGGAGAAGTTGTAAGAGAGTTCCTTTTTATTTAAAGGAGAAGAAAGTGTAGGCCATAGTTTCTATGCAAAGGCCCCCACCAACATTCTGTCTCTGTGAAAAAAACTATTGTAAATATATCTTTTTCTTTTAAAAAGGACTGTGGAGGCCTGCCACTTTGGTATTGCTAGATACTCAGTCACTAACAGATCTTTCTGCAGACCGTTCTGTAATGCCTTCAGCTAGTACCTGTGTTAAAATGTGTGGTCAAAAATATACCTTATACCATTAAATATTAAACTTAAAATTTGTGGTCAAACGGAGACCATCCATTTTGGTTGAGAATCAAATAAGACAAAATGCTGCTATCTGATTGGGCAGCAAATTTAAATCCCCTTTAGAGATAATAGGTATATCTGTGATGTTTTCCCCACAGGCATTAGAAGAATATCGGGAAAAGAGACCATCTCTCCAGACTTAAATAAAAGGGCTTAGTTACCAGTTGCTTCTCATAAAAAAAACACTAAGAAAACATTATGGGCAGGATTTTTAGGTCACTGTGTGTCTGCAATCAACGGGCCCAAGAGCAGCTGGGGAACGGAGCGCCGCCCGCGATTGGCCCCCAACCGCGATTTCACGCTGGATGGCCAATTAAAGGCCAGCCAGCATGAAGCGTGCGCTTAAATTCTCAGCGCTGCCGG
This sequence comes from Carcharodon carcharias, assembly GCF_017639515.1. Lineage (NCBI taxonomy): Eukaryota > Metazoa > Chordata > Chondrichthyes > Lamniformes > Lamnidae > Carcharodon > Carcharodon carcharias. Next base: position 161,647,044 of record NC_054470.1, read on the forward strand.
GGGGGGGGCGGTGAAGGAGGGCAGGTGCTGACGTAAGCGTGAGCGCAGAATGAAAGCTCCCTGAAGGCAGAGAGAGCTGCCTCAGGGAGCTGAAGAATTTAAATGCAATAAAAACAGATTTTAAAAGCTGGGAAAAAATACCCACACATCAGAATCACTCACCTGAACACATACAAGATGAAAATTCTGTCCATAAATTTATTTATTTTTTAAGTTTAATAACGGAAGCCTTATCCGCCTGTGGATGAGGTTTCCTGAAAAATGCAAAAGCCACCTGGCCGATTTGTCCGCCCACCAACCGTAGTGTTGGACGGACAACAAAATATCTCCGTTAATTACAACTTTAATGGCCTTAATAGGCCTCTTAATTGTCGGTGGATGTGCTTCCGACTCTCATGCACACCCGCCGACAGAAATATCGCGCGCGCAAGTGCGCGATGATGTTGGGGCGCTCACCCAACATCATCACACGCTATTTCACACTCAAGCAGGTTGAGCATGCACCTGCATGCTGAGCAAAAAATTCTGCCCTATAACTTTCTGTAGTGATAATGAGCTTGTATAGAGTTCGGGTCAGACTCCACTTAGTGCACTGTACAAAAATATAATCACAACTCCTATCATCAGAGAGGGCACAGTTATGGCTGAGAGGCTAAGAAAGGTACATAAGCTATGAAGAGAGGGTAGTAAAACTGCATTTACTTGAAGAAAAGGTGGCTTTGGGAGCATCGTCCTGAGATAATCAAGGTAATCTGTGTGAAAATATAATCACAAATATCCATGGTCTTTTTAAAGAAAGGATAAATGTTGCTGCTCAATGATGATGCACATTTCAGGTCCCATTTGTTTACAGAGGTATTCAAGGATCTAGGCAGTTTGGACAAACTGAACCCTAATAATATGACTCAAAATCACAAACTACAACAAAGAGGTACAGACTCAAACTCAGAAGTGGGACAAGTCAATTTAACCACTTTACATTAAGAATGGGATTTATAAAAGTCTTTCATGGTATGTGGGCATCACTGGCAATGCCAGCATTTGTTGCCTATCCCTAATTTCCCTTGAACTGACCTTGCTAGGTCATTTCGGAGGGCAGTTAAGAGTCAATCACATTGCTGTGGGTCTGGAGTCACATGTAGGCCAGACCAAGTAAGGATGGCAGATTTCCTTCCTAAATATTTCCTAAAGGACATTAGTGAACCAGATGGGTTTTTGTGACAATCGAAGATAGTTTCATGGTCACCATTACTGAGACTAGCTTTATATTCCCGTAGTGGGCTTTGAACCCCTGTACCCAGAGCATTAACCTGGGTCTCTGGATTACTAATCCAGTGACATTACCACTACGCCAGTGTTCAAATAGAAGCAAATAGTATTGGACAATGTAAATGGGAATTGAATAGTTATTTGGCAGGGAGGGGCATGAGAGTGAGAGAGAGATGTGTGTGATAATTTTCAAACTTTGGAACTTGTTAGGTGGACCAAGTAGTCTCCTCCAATCCTATATATTTCTATGTTCCTCTGTGGCATTAATTTTTATGATTGTTATCTGGTCAAGGCATTTCAGGGAGTTTCACATTTGCACAATATTTTGTTTTGATTAATGTGAGGAACATAAGAAAGAAGTCGGTCATTTAACCCCTCATGCCATTCAGTGAGATCATGGCTGATCTGCACCCTAACTGCATTGCACAGCAATGAGAGGTAAACAGAAATTTCCATCAGTGCCATATTTAATATTAGTTGGTACTGAGCTGAATCAGTATTAATTTCAGTTAATCTTGTTAACTCAACCCTATTATGAATTTCTATATTAATTCATTATCTACATTGTAAACCTTGTCTCTATTGGCACTCATTTTTTTGACAGAAAGCACTGTTAATCCTATTAAAAATTATGATAATGATAACTTCTTTACCCAATCATTAAATGTCTGCTAAAGTTAATTTAAATGGGATGTCAATCTATCCCGCAGTAAAACAAATTACAAACAAGATGGTTATAGAAACTGAAAATACAACACAAATCAGTCAGCATCTGCAAAGATAAAAGTCAGGGTATTATGTTTCAGATATGTAGCATTCATTGTCATTGAGATCATAAGCTCAGAAGACATAAGAGCAGGAACAGGCCATTCAGCCCATCAGGTCTGCTCCACTATTCAATAAGATCATGGCTGATCTGATTGTAGCCTCAAATCCACTATGCTGCCTGCCCCCCATAACCCTCAACTCCTCTGTAGGTCAAAAATCTGTCTAACTCAGCCTTCAATGTATTCAATGACTCAGCTCTGCTGCTCGCTGGGGAAGAGAATTCCAAAGACTAACTATCCTCTGAAAGAGGAAATTCTTTCTCGTCTCAGTCTTAAATGGGAGACCCCTTATTTATAAACTGTGCCCCCTAGTTCTAGGTCCCCCTACAAGGGGAAACATCCTCTCAGCATCTACCCTGTCAAGTCCCTCAGAATCTTACATACTTCAAGAAGATTCTTCTAAACTCCAGTGAGTGTAGGTCCGACCTGCCCAACATTTACTTATAAGGCAATCCCTTCAACCCAGGAATCAGCCCAGTGTACCTGCTGTTAACTGCCTCCAATGCAAGTATATCCCTCTTTAAGAAGAGACCAAAACTGTACACAGTATTCTATGTGTGGTCTCACCAATGCCCTATACAGTGGTATCAAGACTTCTCTACTTTTATATTCCATTCCCCTTGCAAAACAACCACATTCTATCTGCCTTCCAATTACTTGCTGTACATGCATGCTGTTGTGATTCACGTACAAGGACATCCAGATCTCTCTGTACCCCAGCATCTTGCAGTCTCTCCCCACTTAAATAACATTCTACTTTTATATTCTACATGCCAATGTGGTCAACCTCACATTTTCCTACATTATATTCCACCTGCCAAATTTTTGCCCACTCACTTAACCCATGAATATCTCTTTGCAGAATCTTTGTATCCTCTTCATAACTGGCTTCCCTACCTATCTCTGTATCATCAGTAAATCTGGCTACAGTATAGTCAGTCCATTTATCCAACTCATTAATATAGATTGTAAATAGTTGAGGCCTCAGCACTAATCCCTGTGGCACTCCATTAATTAGTTTGTCAACCTGAAAATGACCCATTTATCCTGAATCTCTGGGCAGAATCGTCCCAGATTTGCACTAAGTGTATTGGGCAGGTAAAACAATGTTTTCACGCTGTATCGTCCCGCACCTGCTGCACTGATTATGCATTCCCAGGAAATATGCCGCTTCCATGGCGGGCGGGCTCTCATTCGCCTGCCATGCCATCACCTCGTCGTTTCATGCCGGGTGCCATATTTAAAGTCCAGCCAAAGTGGCATAGATAGGTTAAGTGAATGGGCAAAGATCTGGCTGATGGTGTATAATGTGGGTAAATGTGAAATTGTTCATTTTGGCAGGAAGAATAAAAAGGAAGGTTATTAATTAAATGGTGGGATTGCAGAGTTCTGAGATTCTGAGGGGTCTTGACAGGGTGGATGTGGAGAGGAAACGCGGCCCACCATCGACAGGCTGAGCGAACAATCGCAAAGTGGTGTCAGGTCTGCACTAGAGTGCTGCTTTGGGCTGCAGTAGAATACTAAGGTTGGGAGTTTGGTGACTGAGGGAGTTTGTTGAGGAGGGAACGAGGTGATCCTTTGAGTACCGTGAGTACGGTCGGTTAAGTATTTACTACATTTATCGCTTATAGTTTTTAAGGTCTTATTTTGTGGTTCATTGTTTGTAAGGGCTATATTCTGTAACAATGAGGAGCAGGGAAGAAGGGTCCTAGAGTAATTGATATTATTTGATATTAAGTATCTTCCAAAAGGTTTAATTTAATTTAAAGGAGTAAGTCATGGCAGGAGAGCTCAAAGCCAGTGTGTGCTCCTCCTGCTCTATGTGGGAAGCCGGGAACATTTCCAGTGCCTGGGGCCAGGACGTTGGCGGGAAGTGTCTCCAGCAGCAGCTCCTGGAAGTCTGGGTTTCGGAGCTGGAGCGGCGGTTGGGGACACTGTGGTGCATCCTCGAGGCGGAGAGTATCATGGATAGCACGTATAGAGAGGTGGTCACACTGCAAGCTAGGAGTCCACAGGCAGGAAGGGAAGGCAGAACAAGAGGGCTAGGCAGGCAGTGCAGGAATCTCCTGTGGCTATTGCTCTGCAAAACAAATATACTGCTTTGGATACTGTTGAGGGGAATGCCCTCTCAGGGGAAAGCAGCAACAGCCAAATTCATTGTACCATGGTTGACTCTGCTGCACAGGGGAGGAGTAAAACATGTCGGAATGCAATAGTTATAGGGGATTCAAACGTAAAGGGAATAGATAGGTGTTTCTGTGGCCGCAAATGAGACTCCGGGATGGTATGTTGCCTCCCTGGTGCTGGGGTCATGGATGTCTCAGAGCAGCTACAGGACATTCTGAAGGGGGAGGGTGAACAGCCAGTGGTCGTGGTACACATTGGTACAAATGACATAGGTAAAAAAAGGGATGAGGTCCTAAAAGCAGAATATAGGGAGTTAGGAAGTAAGTTGAAAAGTAGGACCTCAAAAGGTAGTGATCTCAGGATTACTACCAGTGCTAGTCTGAGTAGAAATAGCAGGATATATCAGATGAATACGTGGCTGAAGAGATGGTGTGAAGGGGAGGGTTTCAGATTCCTGGGACATTGGGACCGGTTCTGGGGGAGGTGGAACCAGTACAAACTGGACGGGTTACATCTGGGCAAGACTGGGACTGATGTCCTAGGGGGAATATTTGCTAGAGTGGTTGGGGAGGGTTTAAACTAAAATGGCAGGGGGATGGGAACCTATGCAAGGAGTCAGAGGAGGGGGAATCAAGGACAAGAACAAAAGACAGAAAGTGGAATAAGAAAAGCGAAAGACAGAGAAATCAAGGGCAAGAATCAAAAAGGATCTCAGTGAAAAAAATAGGGAACGGGACAAGTAATGTTCGAAAGACAAGCCTTAAGGCTTTGTGCCTTAACGTGAGGAGCATTTGCAATAAAGTGGATGAATTAACCATGCAAATAGATGTAAACAGGAATGATATAGTCGGGATTACGGAGACATGGCTGCAGGGTGACCAGGGATGGGAATTGAACATCCAGGGGTATTCAGTATTTAGAAAGGACAGACAAAAAGGAAAATGCGGTGGAGTTGCAATGCTTGTTAAAGAGGAAATGAACGCAGTAGTGAGGAAAGATATTAGCTCCGACGATGAGTAGAGCTGAGAAACACTAAGGGGCAAAAAACGTTAGTGGGAGTTGTATATAGACCCCCAAACTGTAGTGGTGATGTTGGGAATGGCATTAAACAGGAAATTAGAAATGCGTGCAATAAAAGAACATCTGTAATTATGGGTGACTTTAATCTGCATATAGATAGGGCAAATCAAATTAGTAATAATACCATAGAGGAAGAATTCCTGGAGTCTATACGGGGTGGTTTTCTGGACCAATACGTTGAGGAACTGACGGGAGAACAAGCCATCCTAGACTGGGTATTGTGTAATGGTAAAGAAATAATTGGCAATCTAGATGTGCGAGACCCCTTGGCAGTGAGCGACCATAATATGATAGAATTCTTCATCAAGATGGAGAGTGACGTAGTTGATTCTGAGACTAGGATCCTGAATCTTAATAAAGGAGACTACAATGGTATGAGGCGCAAGTTGGCTCTGATGGATTGGGAAACATTACTTAAAGGGATGACGGTGGATTGGCAATGGCAAACATTCAAAGAGTGCATGGGTGAACTGCAACAATTGTTTATTCCTGTCTGGCACAAAAGTAAAACAGGAAAGGTGGCCAAACCAAGGCTTACAAGGGAAATTAGAGATAGGATTCAATCCAAGGCAAAGGCATACAAATTTGCCAGATAAAACAATAGAACTGAGGATTGCGAGCAGTTTAGAATTCAGCAAAGGAAGACTAAGGGATTGAATAAGTAGGGGAAAATAGAGTACGAGAGTAAGCTTGCAGGGAACATAAACTGACTGTAAAAGTTTCCATAGGTATGTGAAGAGAAAAAGATTGATGAAGACAAATGTAGGTCCCTTACAATCAGAAACAGGGGAATTTAAAATGGGGAACAAAGAAATGGCTGAACAACTAAATACATACTTTAGTTCTGTCTTCACAAAGGAGGACACAAATAAAATAGCAGAAATGTTGGGGAACACAGGGTTTAGTGAGAGGGAGGAACTTAAAGAAATCAGTATTAGTAGGGAAATGATGTTGGGGAAATTGATGGGATTGAAGGCCGATAAATCCCCAGGGCCTGGTAATCTACATTCCAGAGTACATAAGGAAGTGGCCCTAGAAATACTGGATGCATTGGTGGTAATCTTCTGAGATTCTATAGACTCTGGACAGTTCCTACAGATTGGAGGCTAGCTAATGTAACCCCACTATTTAAAAAGGGAGGTAGAGAGAAAACAGGGAATTATAGACCAGCCAGCCTGAAGTTGGTAGTGGGGAAATTCTAGAGTCAATTATAAAATATTTAATAGCTGAGCTCTTGGAAAACAGTGGCAGAATCGGACAGAGTCAGCATGGATTTACGAAAGGGAACTCATGCTTGACAAATCTACTGGAATTCTTTGAGGATGTAGTAGAGTTGATGAAGGAGAGCCAGCGGATGTGGTTTATTTGGACTTTCAGAAGGCTTTCAACAAAGTCCCAAATAAGAGATTGGCGTGTAAAATTAAAGTGCATGGAATTGGGGGTAGTGTGTTGAGATGGATAGAAAATTGGTTGACAGACAGAAAACAAAGAGTCAGAATAAACAGGTCTTTTTCTGAATGGCAGACAGTGATTAGTGGAGTACCACAGGGATTGGTGCTGGGACCCCAGCTATTCACAATATCTATTAATGATTTAGATGAGGGAATTAAATGTAATATATCCAAATTTGCAGAGGACACAAAGCCAGGTGGGGACGTGCGCTGTGAGGAGGATGCAAAGATGCTTCAGTGTGAGTTCGGCAAGCTGAGTGAGTGGGCAAATGCATGGCAGATGCAGTATAATGTGGATAAATGTGAGGTTATCCACTATGGTTGCAAAAACAGGAAGGCAGATTATTATCTGAAAGGCTATAAATTGAGAGAGGGGAATGTGCAACGAGACCTGGGTGTCCTCGTGCACCAGTCGCTGAAGGTAAGCATGCAGGTGCAGCAGGCGGTAAAGAAGGCAAATGGTATGTTGGCCTTCATAGCGAAAGGATTCAAGTACAGGAGCAGGGATGTCTTGCTGCAATTATACAGGGCCTTGGTGAGATCACACCTGGAATATTGTGTGTTGTTTTTGTCTCCTGATCTGAGGAAGAACGTTCTTGCTATTGAGGGAGTGCAGCGAAGATTTACCAGACTGATTCCTGGGATGGCAGGACTGACAAATGAGGAGAGATTGAGTTGGTTAGGATTATATTCGCTGCAGTTCAGAAGAATGAGGGGGGGATCTCATAGAAACTTCCAAAATTCTAACAGGACTAGACAGGGTAGATGCAGGACGGATGTTCCCGATGGTGGGGGACTCCAGAACCAGGGGTCATAGTCTGAGGATACGGGGTAGGCCATTTAGGACTGAGATGAGGAGAAATTTCTTCACCCAGAGAGAAAGCCTGTGGAATTCGCTACTACAGAAAGTAGTTGAGGCCAAAACATCGTATGTTTTCAAGAAGGAGTTAGATATAGCTCTTGGGGCAAAATGGATCAAAGGATATGGGGAGAAAGTGGGAGCAGGCTATTGAGTTGGATGATCAACCATGATCATAATGAATGGCGGAGCAGGCTCAAAGGGCCTATTCCTGCTCCTATTTTCTGGCCAGGACCTTTCGGTCGGCGAGTGGGGTGGCGGGGCCCACTCGCCGACATGTAAAATGATGCGGGGGGACATCGGGCGGAACTCCCAACTTCACCTCGCGTCATTTCAATTTTCAGGTTGGTGGATGGCTCAGCCGAATCAGCTGTGCGCCTACTGACCTGTCAACGGCCTACTGAGGTCATTTGAAAAGTAATTGACATAATTAATGGACCTGCCCATCCAAGCTTAAGGTTGGTGGGCAGGCTGGGAGCCCTGGCGGGCTTCAGAAAAAGCATGAAACCTCATGCATGGGTGGGATGAGGTTTCATGAGGGTTTTTAAAAATTTAATAAATGTTTGTTTTTAAGTGATGGACATGTCACATGAGGGGACGTCAGGGAAATTTTGTTTGTGCACCTTTACCATTTTAAAATTTGGTGCCGATCTCCCTGAGGCAACTCTTAGCGTCAGGGAGGTGAGTGCGCTCTTTCACACGCATGCGCGAAAGAGCGCACTCCCAGCTGAGGGAATCCCCCCCCACCTGCACAGAGAGCGCATAGTGCTTCCTGGCTGACGTCACGCTGGGCGGGCCTTAATTGGCCCACCCATGAAAAATGGTGGCACGCCCCCAATCGGGGGTGCCGATCAGAGGCGCACCTGTCCACGCCTGCTTCTGTACTTCCCCCCCCAACAGGGGGAAAATTCTTTCCTCTATGTTTCTATGACATCGTGAACCCTATTTCTGGCCTTCTCACCTTATTGTGCACCAGACGCCAGCGGGCACGGACAATTGCGCTCTCTGTTTCCTGTTCGTTAGCCAATCCTGCATCCGTGCCAATATATCAACCACAGCACTACAGTCTCTTATCTTGTGTAGTAATTTTTTATTTGGCACCTTATTGAACGCCTTTTGGTAATCCAAAGACACTACATCTACTGGTTCCCCTCCTGTTACATCCTCAAAGAACTCTTAATCAACCTGTCAATTCAATTTTCCTTTCACAAAATTATGTTGACCCTGCCTGATTGGATTATGATTTTCTAAATGTCCTGCTACTACCTCCTTAGTAATGGATTCTAGCATTTTCCCAATGACAGTTGTTAGGCTAACTGCCCTATAGGCTCCTGTTTCTGGCTCTCTCCTTTATTGAATAGAGGTGTTACATTGATAACCAGTATTTGCAATTATTTTTATTTTATCTTTAAAGCCCTGTTGCTCTGTTAATATGAGCCAGAAAATTGTCAAAGTGCCATCTTTCAGATGAGACTTTTAACCAAAGGAGTTCTCACCAGTATACTAGACAATATTTGCCCCTTAACTCATATCACTAAAACAGATTACTTGATCATTACTACAGTGTTGTTCACGGGAGCTTGCTGTGTGCAAATTAACATTTGCATTTCCTGCATTACAGCAATGACTACACTTCAAAAGTATCTCATTGGCTGTAAAATGCTTTGCGACATCCTGTGGTCATGGAAGATGCTACATTAATGCAAGTCTTCATTTTTTTTTCAGAAATAAAATATAGCTACTTTAATATTTTTTTAAAACTCTCTCTAGAAAACAGAAGGTTCTAAACTTGGAATCCAGCAACTCTTGTTCACAATGTTAAATGCCTACACCAAATCCTTGCAATTTTACTATTTTTGTTCTCAGTAAGCAACTCTTGAATTTTTCATTAAGATTCATTAAGTATACCTCTGAGGTGTTTCTAATACATTTCATTCTCATAGAAAACCAATGAAATGCTGGAACTATCCTCTCATGCATATGTGCTATAAGCGCATCAGCTAGTTACACCTTACATTCGAACAATGTACCATCAGCTTTAAAGATCGTCTTAACCATCCTATAAACTACAGACACATGAATCTACAACAGAACTACATAGAAAATCCGTGTGTCTTACAAGTAACTTTTGATCACACTGAGTTTGCACTTAATCTTCTAAAGGATTGAATATTCAAATGAGGAAATTACAGTATATTTTTCAATAATCCAGACTGATATACCAATAAATACATATAATCTTTATAATCATAGAATGATTTTTTCACATTTTAAAGGATTTGCTGAATCTTCATCACTGGTAAACGATAATCAGGTATTCTGCAGATACCTACTTAGGTTCAGTGGCAACAGCACCGTCTGTATGAAAGCAAAATACTGTGGATGCTGGAAATCTAAAACGAAAACAGAAAATGCTGGAAATCTTTAGCAAGTCAGGCAGGATCTTTGTAGAGAGAGAGAAACAGTTTACATTTCAGTTTGATCTTTTGTCAGAACTGCTGAGTATTTGCAGCATGTCCTGTTTTTATTTTACATTTATGTGAGTTGATTCACATTGTTCTAGATCTGCTTGTACAGTGATAGGACCCAGAAATGTGACACTGACACACCTTCAAGATCTGGAATAGTTTCCATGTCTGACGTAGCTGCATTTCTTGAATTTCTCCAAAGGCAGACCAGGTTAACAACAGATGAGGGGCAGCTTGTAAGCTGCTTTACTCTATAGTAAGGAGAAATCCGCAACGTCAATTAGTCCAGTTACACAAATTACATTTGCACAACAATACAAAATAAGGAACACACAATGCTTTCCAGAGGGTTGTCTTAGTGAATTTAAACAGAATAATACATTTGCATTATATTCTACAATCCTAAGGCAGATCTAGTCTCCCTCCTCAGCCTTTTGTTTCTCCTGTATCTGATGTACTTTTTGATGTCTGTGTTCAGCTTTATTTCTAATTGTTTATGGTCAGGGAGACATCAAAATCTTTCAACAGCGGATGTAAGGTATTCATTTCTTTTGGAGACAATACAGTAAACTTTTATTGTTTGGCCTCTGAGACAAACAACTTTCAATGAGTATTTTAACAGCCTGTCATCTCACCTGGATTCACAACTCAACGTGGAGCCAGAGCAACTATTGCCTTTCAAAGCAAGCTTCATCTCAAAATAAAGTTTAAAGTACCACATGCCTAGATGCTTTCCATGGGAAAATGGCTGCAGATGTACATCTACACACACACATTGTCGTGATGCTAATAATGCATATAATGTTATTAGAATTTTTTTTTAAAATAAAGGTTTACTCTGTGTGCCCATGTGTGTTTTAATTGGATTAAAACCAGCTAGTCTCGGTGCTTTGATGTATACTAGTTTTGAGATGTAAGCAGTTAGGTAGAGTGCATTTGCATTTTGTTGAATACAGCATTCAAGAAGGGGAGTGAAATCTTGCACCTGGCTAGGAGAGACTAAGCAATATGTTTTTATTATTAATAAAATTGGTACTATGAAAGGGCTTTTGTTGTCAGAAGAGGTGGAATTCAAAGGGCCATGATGATACAATGAGAATTTACATTCAAAGCGAAGTGCTGGATGTAACAGAAAGCAGATCTTGTGTGTGGAAGCAGAGACATGTGACATCAAAGCAGCTGTAAGCCTAAAACTGTCTACAAAGGAACCAAAGTGAAAGGGATCTCAACACACACACACTTCAAACGTGGACAAAAGATCTGAACTCCAGGGGTGAGGTGAGAGTCGCTGCCCTTGACATCAAGGCAGCATTTGGACTGAGTGTGACACCAAGGAGCCCTAGAAAAAGTCAATGGGAATCAGGGGGAAAACTCTCTGCTGGTTCGAGTCATACATAGCACAAAGGAAGATAGTTGTTGGAGGTCAGTCATCTCAGTTCCAGGACATCACTGCAGGAGTTCCTCAGGGTTGTGTCCTAGGCCCAACCATCTTCAGCTGCTTCATCAATGACCTTCCTTCCATCATATGGTCAGAAGTGGGAATGTTCTCTGATTATTGCACAATGTTCAACATCATTCATGACTCTTCAGATACTGAAGCAGTCCATGTCCAAATGCAGAAAGAACTGGACAATATGCAGGCTTGGCTGACAAAAGGCAAGTAACATTTGTCAGGCAAGTGATCATCTCCAATAAGACAGAATCTAACCATCACCCTTTGACATTCAATGGCATTACCATGGCTGAATCCCCCACTATCAACATCCTGGGGGTTACCACTGAACTGGACAAGCCATATAATTACTGTGGCTACAAAAGTAGGTCAGAGGCTAGGAATCCTGCAATGAGTAACTCACCTGACTCCCCAAAGTCTGTCCACCATCTACAAGGCACAAGTCAGGAGTGTGATGGAATACTCCCCACTTACCTGGATGCGTGCAGCTCCAACAACACCCAAGAAGCTTGGCACATCCAGGACAAAGCAACCCACATGATTGGCACCCGATCCACAAACATTCACTCCCTCCACCACCATTGCACAGTGGCTGCAATGTGTATCATCTACAAATTGCACTGCAGCAACTCACCAAGACTCCTTCGATAGCACTTTCCAAACCCACAACTGCAACCATCTAGAAGGGCAAGGGCAGCAAACACATGTGGATACCACCACCTGCAAGTTCCCCTCCAAGCCACTCACCATCCTGACTTGGAATTATATCACCTTCACTGTTGCTGGGTCAAAATCCTGGAATTACCTCCCTAACAGCACTAACAACAATGCCCACATCCCATGAGTGAATTTTAAAAAACACACACATACATATGTTTGTTTACATAGCATAGGATACATTGGTATCGTGATTTTGTTACTGGAATAGTAATTCTGCAGTTTACACTAATAGTCTAAAGAATGTGAGTTCTAATTCCAATATCAGAGTATAAAAGTTGAGTTTAAAAAATAGCAGATATAAAAAGCTGGTATCACTAAAAGTGATCATGAAGCAGTCTGATTGTCCTCATATCCAATATGGTTTACCAATAAAAATCTGCCAAGTTTTCCTACTCTGTCTGAGAAGTAATTCCCAGTCCCAAACCAAATGATAGACTCTAAACTTCCTTCTGACATGGCCTAGATTGCCACTCAGTTCGACCAAACTTCTGCATAGAATAAGAGAACGCCAAATGGACAAGGCCATGCAACCGCTAGGCAAACTAGATGGTTGCCTAGAGCAGCAAAATTTGGGGGCGAGGTGGCCAAAAACTGAATGAACTATTCATGAAACTACATAAGTAAACAAACAGGCTTCAGCAGTGGGAATGAAAGATATACTGACATACATATAGATTCCCATATATTTACATTACAGTTTTTCCCAAATTTTATATTATACTCCTCATTCTGTTTATGCAATGGTTTTGCAGATTTGTACATCTACATGACTATTCAAAACTGCAAACCAGTAAATAATATCAAAGAATGTAATTTAATCTAGCCCACTCTATCATGAGTATTGATTGTGTAAATTTCGCTTAAAATCATCTAGTAACTGTTGTAGGAACACATGGTATTACACCATGTGAGCTGTATTACACATTATAAATGTGTATTTCTTCAAATACATATCCTGTGAAAAGTGTAGAACAATGAGAATGTACAATCAATATCATAATATTCCACTTTTTCATGCAAAATAAATCTGTAATTATAAGTGCAGAATTTTAATTCACTCTAATGCACAATATTCAATTCAGTTTCATTTTGTTGTCCATGTGGAATTTCATTTCATATTGCTCTTTCATTAAAAAAGTTACATATAAATGAAAGATAACAATAAAAGAAAGAAAATTACCCTATCATAGCGATCTAACTTTAATTTAAATCTGTATTAAAAACTACTCCAATGCATTAAAATAATCAGTGAATCCCACCCTGAGTGCATATCCTCATCTATACACCAAACTTCTGTGACAGGAGTAACATGGCACAAATGACTTCAGGAACTGATTTGTCCTGCATCTGAGAGATTGTAGCCTTTTCCCTGAATGTAAACAGCAGTAATACTGAAGCAAGCGGTAATTCTCATTGTTCATGACAGTCTTTACTTTTGTCAAAATTCTTCTAGAGTAGATTTCGTCAAGAAAGATCTGCTCATCAAGTACCCTTCCTGCTTTGATCATTAATCTCCGTACCTTTAAAGAGACGCTTTCCTAAGATAACAGTACATGGCAAGGCATCCAAGGCATTCTCAATTACAGCCGTATAGAAGAGTTTCATGGTTGTAGGATCTTCTTGAAAGGATTTCAATTTTCTGAGCTGATATAATCATGTATGTCCCTTGGCCACCACGTCTGTACACTGTTCCCTCCAATTCAACTTATCATCTAGTTTGACATCAAGGGTGGAATCATCCGTGCTCACTGGTGGCAGGCATCATGGCTGGCATGAGTAGACAATAAGGCAAGAAAGCCAAAAATCGATTTCACGCCGTCAGGAAACACTTCTATAATTGTTCACTCCACCCATCAATGGCAGGCCGCATTTCTCGCCACCAGATTTAAATTTTTGAGGAGGTCACCAGGTGTGTAGATGAGGGTAGTGCAGTTGATGTAGTTTATATGGATTTCAGCAAAGCCTTTGACAAGGTCCCACATTGGGAGACTTATAAAAAAGGCAAATGTACTTGGGATACAGGGTAATTTGATAAGGTGGATTCAAAATTTGCTTAGATGTAGGAGGCAGAGGGTGATGACAGAAGGATGCTTTAGTGACTGGAACCCAGTGTCCAGTGGCGTAACACAGGGATCTGTGCTCAGTCCCCTATTATTTGTCATTTATATAAACGACATAGATGACTATGTGGGGGGTAGGATTAATAAGTTTGAGGATGACACAAAGATTAGCCAGGTGGTTAATAGTGACTTTGAGTGTCTTGGGCTACAGGAAGATATAGAAGGGATGGTCAAATGGGCAGATAACTGGCAGATGGAATTTAATCCTGAAAAGTGTGAGGTGATATACTTTGGAAGGAATAATTTGACAAGGAAGTATTCAATGAACAGCTTGACACTAGGAAGTTCTGAGGAACAAAGGGACCTTGGCGTGTGTGTGTCCATAGATCTCTGATGGAGGAAGGGCATGTTAGTAGGGTGGTGAAAAAGGCCTATGGGACACTTGCCTTTATCAATCGAGGCATAGATTACAAAAGTAGGGAGGTCATGTTGGAATTGTATAGAACCTTGGTGAGGTCACAGCTGGAGTACTGTGTGCAGTTCTGGTCGCCACATTATAGGAAGGATGTGATTGCACTGGAGGGGGTGTAGAGGAGATTCACCAGGTTGTTGCCTGGGATGAAACATTTAAGTTATGAAGAGAGGTTGGATGGACTTGGGTTGTTTTTGTTGGAGCAGAGAAGACTGAGGGGCGACCTGATCGAGGTATACAAGATTATGAGGGGCATGGACAGGGTGGATAGGGAGCAGCGGTCCCCCTTAGTTGAAGGATCAGTCACAGGGGGACATAAGTTCAAGGTGAGGGGCAGGAGGTTTAGGGGTGCTGTGAGGAAAAACTTTTTTTACCCAGAGGGTGGTGACAGTCTGGAATGCGCTGCCTGGGAGGGTGGTGGAGGCAGATTGCCTCACATCCTTTAAAAAGGACCTGGATGAGCACTTGGCACATCATAACATTCAGGGCTATGGGGCCAAGTGCTGGTAAATGAGATTAGGTAGGTAGGTCAAGTGTTTCTCACGTATCGATGCAGACTCGATGGGCCAAACGGCCTCTTCTGCATTGTGTGATTCTGTGATTCAGATGTTGGGAACCTCACTGTAATACATATACATATCATTATAGCCCAGCTCGCTGGAATCATCCTCCCCCATGCCAAATTTACCGCCCACATCAGCAGGAAAACATGCCAGTGTAGACAAGTGTGGCGTGCAGGTCGGGACCTACAGTCAGGGCCTTGCTCACATCGTGGCCATCTGAGGAGAAGATGCTGTAGTCCAACAGCAACAGGACCCTGGAGGAATGGTCTGGGTGAATCCAGCCACGCTAGATGGATTCTCATGGATGTGCCTCCGCCGCGAAGCAGCTCACGGAAGGTGGAAAATCACCATTGAGGGTCTGCTCGGGACTTGGCCATGGTCTGTTATGAATGATTGTCAAGGGGTGGAGAGGAATGACCAACTATGAGTGGAAGAGGAAGATGTACCGGGGGTGGTGGGAGAGGAAGGTCTAGGTTTGACAGGGGGACGAAGGTTTGTCGGGGGGTGTGGAAGAAGGTGTCACGGGGTGAGATTGGGAGAGGGGTATGAAGGTGTCAGGGGCTTGAGGTTGGGAGGGAGGGAACAAAGGTGACAGAGAGGGATGAAGTTGGGAGAGGTGGGAGTATGTGTGAGGAGGGGGTAATGGGGGAGAATAGAGCAACTTGGGAGGTAGGTGAAAGTGGCGAGGAAGATGTAAGGGAAGAGGGGAAGATGTCCGGAGAGGGGAAGGAGTCTGGAGGGGGGAGGGAATCCAGGGGGAGGAAGTTGTTCTGAGGGGGCACAGCATAAAAGCAAGCCATCTACATGCTGCTTTTGTATGCACTAGAGTGCTGCTTTGGGCTGCATAAGAGTGCTTCAGTTGGAGTTTGGTGAGAGAGGGACTTTAAGGGTTAATTTCAATCTACAGTACCCAATCTTTCTCAAATTTGGCAACTAACTAAAAGTTGCTCTTTGGGCTGGAAGAAGGGGAGTTTTAGCCCAGCTTTAAAATAGGGGTTACACTGGCTCTGCTTGCAGCTGCAGCTAGTAAATTAGTTAACTGGCTTAAACAGGTTTTCAGGAGCTAGATTTGGACAGCATAAAATCAAGCCATCTACTATGCTGCTTTTGTCTGCACTGGGGTGCTGCTTTAAGCTGCGTTAGAGTGCTTCAGTTAGAGTTTGGTGAGAGAGGGAGTTCGCTGGAGAGGGAAGGTGGTGTTCCTTTCATTTTTTACCTTTCCTCAGTAAGAAGAGTGGTGGCCTTGGGAAGTGGGACCTGCTAAGTATTTCTTCTGTCCTTAATATTTTCTAAACTAGAGGAAGTAAAAGTAAAGGGAGCAATTTAAGGGTAAGTCATGACAGGGAAGCTCGGCCAAGCAGAATGCTCCACCTATGCGATGTGGGAAGTCAGGGACAACTGCAGTGTCCAGGGTAACCATATGTGCAGGAAGTGTCTCCAGCTGCAGCTACTCAAAAACTGTGTTTGAGAGCTGGAGCTGTGCCTGGAGTCACTGTGGAGCACTCACAAGAATGAGATCTTTGTGGATGGCACATACAGTGAGGTGCTCACACTGCAGGTAAAGACTGCACAGGCAGAAAGGGAATGGGTGACCACCAGACAGAGTAAAAGCACTAGGCAGGTAATGCAGGAGTCCCTTGGATCTATTCTCCCTCTCCAGCAGATTTTCCATTTAGATACTGCTGAGGGAGTTGGTTTCTCAAGGAAATGCAGCAAAAGCCAAGTCCGTGGCACCACAAGTGGCTCAGCTGCAAAGGGGGAGGGGGGAAAGAGTGGGAGAGCAATAATGATAGGGGATTCTATTCTAAGGGGAACAGATAGACATTGCTGTGGCTGCAGGCATGACTCCAGCATGGTATGTTACCTCCCTGGTGCCAGGGTCAAGGATATCACTGAGCAGCTGTAGGACATTCTGAAGTGGGAGGGTAAACATCCAGACGTTGTGCTCCATATCGGTACCAACAACATAAGTAAAAAGAGGGATGAGTCCTGAAAGCAGAATATAGGGAGCTAGGAAATAAATTAAAAAGCAGGACCTCGAAAGGTAGTAATCTCAGGATTACTCCAGGCTCCACGTGTAGTGAGATCAGGAATAAGAGAACAGACCAGATGAATATGTAGCTGGACAGATGGTGTAGGAGGGAGGGATTTAGATTCCTGAGGCATTGGGACCGATTCTGGGAAAGATGGGACCTGTACAAGCTGGATGGGTGGCACTCCAGCAGGACTGGGACCAATATCCTCGCAGGGGTTATTCACTAGTAATGTGGGGGAGGGTTTAAACTAGATTGGCAGGTGGTTGGGAACCTAAGCAGGGAGACGCAAGAGAGGAAAACAAAGATAGGAATGAAAGACAGAAAAGTAGAAAGCAAAAGTGGAAGGCAGAGGAAACAAGGGCCAGCAGCAAATAGGGCCATAGTGCAAAGGAAACGTGTAAAAATGTTAAAAAGACAAGTCAAAAGGCACTGTATCTGAATGCACGGAGCATTCACAATAAGGTAGATGAATTAACGGCACAAATAGATGTAAACGGGTACGATATGATTGTGATTATGGAGACATGTCTGCAGGGTAACCAAGGCTGGGAACTGAATATCCAAGGGTATTTGATATTTAGGACAGGCAGGCAAAAAGGAAAAGGAGGTGCCATGGC
Organism: Carcharodon carcharias; assembly: GCF_017639515.1. Taxonomy (NCBI): domain Eukaryota; kingdom Metazoa; phylum Chordata; class Chondrichthyes; order Lamniformes; family Lamnidae; genus Carcharodon; species Carcharodon carcharias. Next base: position 161,665,046 of record NC_054470.1, read on the forward strand.
ATTTTTAGTTATGGATGAAATAGGTGTGACAGTGAGAGAGGATATTTGTTTTGAAAATCTAGATGTAGAATCAGTCCGGTTGGAGCTAAGAAGCAACAAAGGGTGAAAAACATTCGTGGGAGTTGTCTTATAGGCCTCCAAACAGCAGTGATAAGGCAGGGGACACCATTAAACATTAAGTTAGAAATGCATGTAATAAGGGTGCAACAGTAATCATGGGTGACTTTAATCTACATATAGACTGGGCAAACCAAATTAGCAATAATACTGTGGCAAATGAATTCCAAGAGTGTGTACGAGATTGTTTTTTAGAACAGTATGTCAAGGAACCGACTAGGGAACAGGCTATCCTAGATTTGGTATTAAGCAATGAGAAAGGGTTAATTAATAATCTTGTTGTGTGGGATCCTTTAGGGAACAGTGACCATGACATGATAGAATTCTTCATTAGGATGGAAAGTGACGTAGTCTGATCTGAAACTAGGGTTCTAAATCATAACAAAGAAAACTACCATGGTGTGAGGCGTAAGTTGGCTAAGATAGATTGGGGAACTTGATTAAAAGGCATGATGGTGGATAGACAATGGCTAATATTTAAGGAACGAATGTATGCATTGCAACATTCCTTTCTGACACAAACACAACAGGAAAAGTGGTCCAACCCATAGCTAACAAAAGAAATTAAAGATAATATTAGATCCAAAGAGGAGTCAAATAAAATTGCTAGAATAAGTAGTAAGCTAAGGATTGAAAGCAGTTTAGAATTCTGCAAAGGAGGACCAAGAGGTTGTTAAAGTGGGGAAAAATAGAGTATGAGAGTAAACTTGCAAGGAACATAAAAGCAGACTGTAAAAGCTTCTATAAGTATGTAAAAAGACAAATGTAGGTCCCTTATAGTCTGAAATGGGAGAATTTATAATAGAAAACAGGGAAATGGCAGAGCAATTAAACAACTACCTTAGTTCTGTCTTCATGGAGGAAGACACAAATAACTTCCCAGAAATACTAGGGAGCCAAGGGTCTAGTGAGAAGGAGGAATTGAAGGAAATTAATATTACTAAAACAATAGTGATGGAGAAATTAATGGAACTGAAAGCCAAGAAATCCCCAGGGTCCGATAACCTACACCCCAGGTACTAAAGGAGGTGGCCATGGAACAAGTGGACGCATTGGTTGTCACCTTCCAAAATTCTGTAGATTCTGGAACAGTCCCAGCAGATTGGAGAGTGGCAAATATAACCCCACTATTTAAAAAAGGAGGGAGGGAGAAAACAGCGAATTACAGGCCAGTTAGCCTAACCTCAGTTGTAGGGAAAATGCTAAGGTTTATTATAAAGGATGTGATAACAACACACTTAGAAAATATCAAGCGGATTAGACAAAGTCAACATGGATTTATGAAAGGGAAATCATGTTTTACAAACCTACTGGAGTCCTTTGGAGGACATAACGAGCAGAATAGATAAGGGAGGATCAGTGGATGCGGCATATTTGGATTTTCAGAAAGCTTTTGATAAAGTCCCACATAAGAGGTTAGTGTGTAAAATTAAAGTACATGGACCGAGTAGTGGATAGTGTAGAGGATAGCCATAATCTCCAAAACAATATAGATGGGTTGGTGGAGTGGGCAGTAAAGTGGCAGATGGATTTTAACATAGAGAAGTGTGAGGTCATACATTTAGGGAGGTCAAACAGTTATAGGGATTACACAATAAATGGGAATATACTAAGAGGGGTAGATGAAATGAGAGATCTTGGCGTACAAGTACACAGATCCCTGAAGGCAGCAGTTCAAGTAGACAAGGTTGTAAAGAAGGCATATGGAATGCTCTCCTTCATTGGCAGAGATATAGAATATAAAAGTAAGGATATAATGTTGGAATTGTATAAAACACTAGTAAGACCACAACTGGAGTATTGTGTGCAGTTCTGGTCACCACATTACAGGAAGGACATAATAGCTCTGGAGAGAGTGCAGAGGAGATTTACAAGAATGTTGCCAGGGTTTGAAAAGTGTAGCTACGAGGAGAGATTGGATTAGGTTGGGTTTATTTTCCTTAGAACAAAGAAGGCTGAGAGGTGACTTGATTGAGGTGTACAGAATTATGAAGGGAATAGATAGAATGGACAGGATAAAATTGTTTCCCTTGGTGGAGAATTCTAGAACCAGGGGACATAGATTCAAGATAAGTGGCAGAAGGTGTAGGGGGTTCATGAGGAAGAATTTTTTTACGCAAGGAATAGTGGGTGTCTGGAATTTGCTGCCCAAGTTGGTGGCAGAGGCAGAAACTCTAAACTCTTTTAAAAAGTACCTGGATCTGCACCTTAAGTGCTGTAAACTGCAGGGCTATGGGCCGTGTGCAGGAAGGTGGGATTAGAACGGGCACCTGGGTGTCCTCGGGCTGGCATGGACAAGATGGGCCGAATGGCCTCCTTCTGTGCTGTAACTTTTCAATGGTTCTATGGGATTGGGGGTAATATATTGGCATGGATTGGGAATTGGTTAGCAGTCAGGAAACAGTAGGAATAAATGGGTCTTTTTCAGAGTGGCAGGCGGTGACTAGTGGGGTGCTGCAGGGATCAGTGCTTGGGTCCCAGCTATTCACAATATATATCAATGATTTGGATGAGGCAACCAAATGTCATATTTCCAAGTTTGCTGACCACATGAAACTTCGTGGGAATGTGAACGATGAGGAGGATGTTAAAAGGCTTCAAGGCAATTTAGACCATTGAATGAGTGGGCAAATACATGGCAGATGCAGTATAACATGGATAAGTGTGAAGTTATACACTTTGGTTGGTAAAACAGAATGGCAGAGTATTATTTAAAAGGTGATAGATTGGGAAATGTTGATGTACAAAGGGACCTGGTTGTCCTTGTACAACTCTCACTGAAAGCAAGCACATAGGTGCAGCAAGCAGTTAAGAAGGCAACTGGTATGTTGGCCTTTATTGCAAGAGGACTTGAGTACAGGAGCAAGGATGTCTTACTGTAGCCCTACAGAGCTTTGGTGAGACCACACTTGGAGTATTGTGTGCAATTTTGGTCCCCTCACCTAAGAAAAGTGACAGTGGGGAGGTGGAAAGTGATGCCAGGGGGGTCAACTCTGATGAGGGAAAGGACATGGGTGATTGGGGGAGGGGAAGGATGGAGGAGCTAAAGAAGAATGTTACATGCACCATGCTTGTAAATTCGAAAGTGAAAGGAAAATCGTGGTGGGCGACAACAGGTGCTGCATGGAAGTGTGATCAGTGGGTGGGCGGAGATGCAGGTCAGCTCGGATTGACAACTGAAAGAGAGCCCCAGCAGGCAGCATTGCAAACGCTCAAGACATTGAGATGAGTGTGATGGAGGAAGGATCTGCGTGCATGGAAGGATGCTTCCATGAGGCTCCAAAAGGCCCTGCCACACACACTTCTCACCAAGATCCCTCATGGGCAACTGAACTGCTAGTGGGGTTGGGCATTGGTGGGGATACAGTTGGAGGGCTTGCGCAGTGTGTAAACAAAACTGAAAGACACCATTGCACAATATTCAGTGAAAGTGAATATATTTTCAGATTATAAAGTGACAAAACGCGTTCACCCATGCAACCAACGCTTCTGGATGCTGCCCTGACATCCGCAACAGGGATGGAGACAGCCTGTGCAATGGTTGGCCGTAGTGCCTCTAAAAACTTTGGCGTTGGTCCTCTGGAGAGCCGAGGCCTTGGGGGCCCCCGGCTTGCTTTGACTATCCTCCTGTGGGCCAGCTGCTCCCTCTGCGGTGACAGAGGACGGGTTTGAAGGAGTCACAGGCAAAAGGAACTCAAGAGGATGAGGACAGCCTCTGAGATTCCTGAGTGGATGACCCAGGTGTGTCCAGCTGCCGCTTCTTCCCTTTGGGTGCCTCACTCATTGAGGGAAGGAGCACCTGGAAGGACGATGAGGTTTCCCTTTTCCCTCTTGTGTTGCCACTGCAGGAATTCAGCCATGGCTACCATGATGGAGTGCAGGTCTGCACACATCTTCACGTTCTGTTGGGCCAGGGTCTCCATGGCTCATTCCCATGGAGACTTCATGTGGGCACTACTTCAACAGAGAGCAGGTGGACACACTCCCCCGACTCACTTGCCACTCTGTTGTGGGCTTCCAACAGCTCTGCACAATGTCCCCCCACCTTCTGCTGACTCTCTGCGATGAGTTGGAAGGCCAAATCCAGAGGCTCGTCATCTGACTCGGACCTCACAGACGCCTGTTCCCCAGCCAGGGGGCTTGGCTGAACCTGCCTCAGATACATGACCATGCGGTGAACACCAGGTTGTGAACCCGAGCCTGTTCTAGATCTAGGTCTCACTGAAGTGTGTGCCCCTGCGCTGGTGGAGGATGTGGGTATGTGTAGTGACGGATCATCCCGGCCACTTATCTCCAGCTCTTCAATGGAGGTGGTGTCCTCTTGGCCGGAGGTGAGGACGTGGATGGAGCTGAGGGATTGAATGGCTGAGGGCATCTGTCACTTGGTGGAGCTCCCTGTGAACCACCCTGTGGGGCAAGAACAGAGCTGGGATGGATAGACTGGAACCAAAGGTTGGCGGGAAAAACAGGAGGTGAACAATGGGCTACCTTCAAAGTGGAGATGGTATGTTCCCTCAAAATAGAAAGGTAGGACAAACAAATCCAGAGCTCCCTGGATGTCAAAGGAGATAGAAATTAAGTTAAAGAAGAAAAAATGTGCTTACAACAGATGTCAGGTAGCAAACACAATTGAGAACCAAGCTGAATACAGAATGTTCGGAAGGGATGTGAAAAAGCAAATACGAGAAGCAAAGAGGGGTTATAAAAAAGGACTGGCAGCTAACCTCAAAGGAAATTCCAAAGTATTCTATAAGCAATCAACAGTAAAAAAAGGTGGCAAAAGGAAGAGTAGGACCGATTAGAGACCAAAAAGGGGATTTACACATAGAGGCAAGAGGCATGGCTGAGATATTAAATGCATCTTTGCATCTGTCTTTACCTACGAGGCAGATGCTGCCCAGGCCTTGGTAACAGAGGAGGAAACTCAGTCGCTGTATGGGTTTAAAATTGATAAGGAGGAGGTATTAGATAAGCTGTCGGCACTTAAAGTTGATAAGGCACCAGGACCGGATGAGATGCATCCAAGAATATTGAAGGAAGAGAGAGTGGAAATTGCAGAGGCACTGACAATTTTTCAATGTTCCCTGGATTCAGGGGAGGTGCCGGAGGACTAGAGAATTGCAAACAATTCGCCCTTGTTCAAAAAAGGTTGTAAAGATCTGCCCTGCAATTACAGACCAGTCAGTTTAACTGCAGTGATGGGAAAACTTCTAGAAACAATTATTAGGGATAGAATTAATAGTCACATGGAAAAATGTGGATTGATTCAGAAGAGTCAGCATGGATTTGTTAAAGGAAAATTGTGTCTAACTAATTTGGAGTTTTTTGAAGAGGTAACAACGATGGTTGATGAGGGCAAGGCCGTTGATGAGGTGTATATGGGCTTCCAAAATGTGTTTGATACAGTGCCACACAACAGACTTGTGAGGAAAGTTATAGGTCATGGAATAAAAGAGACAGTAGCAAAGTGGATACAAAATTAGCTGAGGGATAGGAAACAGGGAGTAAACTGTGAGGAGGACAGTGTAGAACTTCAAAAGGACATTGACACATTGGTTGAGTGGGCAGATAGGTGGCAGATGAAGTTCAATGCAGAGAAGTGAGGTGATGCATTTTGGTACAAAGACCATGGAGAGACAGTATAAAATAAAGGATACTATTCTAAAGGGTGTGCAGGAGCAGAGGGAGCTGGGTGTATATGTACATAAGTCATTAAAGGTGGCAGGACAGGTAGAGAGAGCTGTTTCTAAAGCATACAGTATCCTAGGCTTCATGAATAGGAGCATAGAGTACAAGAGCAGGGAGGTTATGATGAACTTATATAAGGCACTGGTTAGACCTCTGCTGGATTATTGTGTACTGTTCTGGACACCACACTATAGGAAGGATGCGAACACATTGATGAGAATGCAGAAGAGGTTTGCTAGAATGGTTCTAGGGATGAGACATTTGGGTTATGAGGAAAGATTGGAGAAGTTGGGACTGTTTTCCTTGGAGAGGAGAAGGCTAAGAGGAGACTTGATAGAATTTTTCAAAATCATGAGGGGTCTGGACAGAGCAGATAGGGAGAAAATGTTCCCACTTGTAAACAATCGAGAACCAGAGGGCACAGTTTTAAAGTGTTTTGCAAAAGAAGCAAATATGAGGTAAGAAAATCTTTTTCACACAGCGAGTAGTTAGGATTTGAAATCCACTGCCTGGAAGTGTGGTGGATGCAGGCTCAATTGAGGCATTCAAGAGGGCATTGGATGATTATTTAAATAGAGACAATGTGCAGTGTTACTTGAAAAAGGCAGGAGATTGGCACTAAGTTAAAATGCTCAGAGAGCCGGTGCAGACCGGAGGAGGTGGTGGTGGTGAAATGGTATTGTCACTGGACTAGTATTCAGAGACCCAGAGTATTGCTCTGGGGACCCATGTTTGAATCCCACTATGGCAGATGGTCTGGCCTATATGTGACTCCAGACCCACAGCAATGTGGTTGACTTTCAATTGCCCCCTGAACAAGGGCATTTAAGGGTGGGCAATAAATGCTGGTCTACCAGCAACACCCACATCCCATGAATGAATTAAAGAAAAGCCTTGATAGGCTGAATGGCCTCCTTCTACACTGTAACGATTCTGTGAAGTAGAGATAATTAGTGTATGGGAGCAATCAAAAGCAGGAGAGAAAGCATTCACATTTGCATTGAAAGAGAGATGATGTAGTGCAGGATTTTCACATAGGTGTGTGAAGTCCATGTCCTCACCAGTCAGTGTGATGGCATGCTCCTCAAAGTGAGTAAGTAGCCTAATGTGGGCCATGCCACCCCTGGGCTGGAACCTCTCCCTGTTGCTTTGAGACAGCTTCTTCTGCATGAAAACAGATGGAGAGAGTGTGAGCAGGACACATAGCATTGTGTGGTGAGTGGAGCCATGGACAGGTTGAGGACGTAAGCCTGATGAAGTTGTAAGAGTTGGTGGCATTGTCCCTTAAGATGTGAGATCCCTGTGGATGTGTGATGGGTTTGTGAAGGTGATGAGAAGCTGACTTACCCTGGCGTAACGGATGAAACCATTCATCCCCCTTTCAGCACTGGGTGTCTGTCCTCTTTTGCAGGGTGTTGGCACTGACCACCGCCGCCACCAGCTCCCATGCTGGATTGATGATCTTACTTGCTGGCCTTTGCCCAGAGCGGGGGTAGAGGACTTCATGGCAGGCCTCCATGGCATCAAAAATGCCTTCCAGATGTGATCACTGAATTGGGGGCTGCAATCTTCTTGCCTTTCGGCGCTATGTCTTCTGTGCAGCAGTCCTGGGCTGGAGGTATCGAGGTGATGGCATGGTGGATGAATGAGAGCCTGCTCGCTGTCAAAACGGCGTATTTCCCAGGAATGCAAGATTAATAAGGAGGGATTGGGGTGATAAGGCGTGAAAAGCCGCCATTGCGGTTGGCGGGTAAAATGTTCTTTTACCCCACTCGCTACCACATTTAGGATTGTAGTCGGTAACTATTTCAATGTCCACACCATAAATCTTCACAGGAAAAATATCATTAACTAGCTTTTTCTTAAAATCTATAACTAGTTCTTTCATCTTTCACCAGATTAAGTAAATTTTTATCGCACCATTTTCTGAACTTCTCCACCAAGTTCTTATTGTTTTTACTTTATTCCTTCATGGAATGTGGGTGTCACTGGCTAGGCCACCATTTGTTGTCCATCCCTAATTGCCCTTGTTCAGAGAGTATTTAAGAGTCAACCACATTGCTGTGGGTCTGGAGTCACATGTAGGCCAGACCAGGTAAGGACGGCAGATTTCCTTCCCTAAAGGACGTTAGTGAACCAGATGGGTTTTTACGACAATCAGCAATGGTTTCATGGTCATAATCAGACTTTCAATTCCAGATTTACGTTGAATTCAAATTTTACCATCTGCCATGGTAGGATACAAACCCGGGTCCCCAGAACATTACCCTAGGTCTCTGGAATACTAGCCCAGTGAAAATACCACTATGCCACTGCCTCCCCAAAGTTTCCTTCGTTATTCCTGATAAGTACCGTATCATTAGCATACTTCAGAATCATTGTGTCATTGTCCTCTGATCGACAATGATTCATATCGAGGATGAAAAATAAAGGTATCAGTTTACAGCCCGGAGGAGATCCAGTATTCATCAACATGGGCTCTGAGTAAATCTCGGTGCAAAGCTGAAGATTCACCTAGGGCAGCTTGCACCAGCCCTGCAAATGGATGCCCTCTAACCCAGAAATCAAATCAGGATATGGCAAAGGCAAAGGCACAGTCAAGTCAACCATACAAAGTTGTCCTTCAAGTTAGTCAATCACAGCCTGACATAGTCATACTTACAGAATTATCTTATCTTGTGCAGTAACCTTTTATGTGGCACCATAGTTTTTGTAATCCAAATACATTACATCTACTTGTTCCCTTTTATCCACCCGGCTTGTTACATTCTCAAAGAACTCTAATAAATTTGCCAAGCACGATTCCTCTTCCATACAAACCAAACAGAAGCAACATGGCATTGCGATGAATTTCTAAATATCCTGCTATTACTTGCTTATTAATTGATTCCAACATTTTCCCAATGATGGATGTTAGGCTAACTGGCCTATAGTTTCCTGACTTGTGTATGCCTTTCTTTAATAGAGATGTTACATTTATCTGGGCAATTTTAGTCTATTACTGTGAAGGCAGGTTCAAAATATTTTGTTGATCTTTTTCTAAAATCTAGTTTAGTTTGTATTTAGCATTTATTTTAACAATAACAGTAACTTGTAGTTTCTTAGTGAAAGACAAGCTCCATAACATAATGACAGAAAATTGTTGCATAATATTTCTAAATTTTAAACCTAATTAAATAAAACAAAATAAAGATGGCAGGGCAGGTGACACTTTGTTCCGGGAGGCAGTCACATCCCTTAGGCTAGGTACTTCAAATTTGTTTGATGGTCAGGTGGGGGGGGGGCCGGGGGGCTGTAAGTGAAACAGATGTGGGCATTCAGAGGGCAGCAACGGAGAAGACTCAGCCCTTGCAATTGTTCAACAGGGGCAATGTTGTTGTAGCTTGTGTGGACGAGAGCAAGGAGCATGAACAAACTGACAATAGCACCATGGTGCAGGGGGCCATTCTAGTGGGGGGAGTAAAAAGGAAAGTGGCTTTAGGAGGTCACAGCAGAGTTAGGGGGGCACTCTTTTCTGCAGCCAAGAGCACGAGTCCAAAAGCTGTGTTGCCTGCCCAGTGCCAGGTTTAGGGACATCTCTTCAGGGCTGGAGAGGAATTTGCAGTGGGAGGTGGAGGATCCAGTTGTCGTGGTCCACGTGGATACCAACAACATAGGTAAGACTAAGAAGTCATGCTGAGGGAGTATGAGCAGCAATGGGCTAAACTAAAAAGCTGAACAACAAAGATATAATCTCTGTATTACTACCTGAGGCACAAGCAAATTTACATAGGGTAAATAAGATAAGAAAGTTGTATGTGTGGCTTAAAGATTGATGTGGGAGAAATGGGTTTCAATTCATGGGGTACTGGCGCCAGTACTGGGGAAAGTGGGAGCTGTACTGTTGCGATGATCTTCACCTGAACCATGCTGGGATCAGTAGCCTAGCAAATCATATAATTAGGGCTATAGAGAGGGCTTCAACCTAAATAGTGGGGGGAGGGTTCATGGGAGGGGAGATTTAGGAAGCTGAAGAGGAAGGATAAGGCAATGGTGCTGGTTAGCAATACAGGTAATGAAAACCAGAGTGTGACAGGAAGGGACAGAGCATACAAACATAAGAGTGCACCAGCAAAGAAGGTCAAAGTAGGTAAAAATACAGAAGTAAAGGCTATTTATCTGACTGCACACAGCATTCATAACAAGATGGGTGAATTGATAACACAAATAGCAATAAATGAGTATGATATGATATCCAATACAGAGGCATGATTACAAAGTGACTATGGCTAGGACCTGAAAATTCAAGGGAATTTGACATTTCCGAAGGACAGTAGAAAAGGAAAAGGAGGTGGGGTAGCACTGCTAATAAAGGATGAGATCAGTACAATAGTGAGTAGTGATCTTGGCTCAGAGGATTAAGATGTAGAATCAGCTTGGGTGGCAAAGGGAAGAAGTCACTAGTGGGAAGAGTTTATAGGCCTTCTGACAGTATCTACCTTGTAGTGTAGGACAGAGTATAAATCACTAAATAAAGGGAGTTTATAAGAAATGTGCTGCAATAATCATGGGAGATTTTAATCTTCATATAGATTGGACATAACAAATTGGCAAAGGTAGCTTGGTGGATGTGTTCATAAAGTGTATTCTAAGACAATTCTTTGAACAATTGTTGTAAAAATATCTAATTTCATGATTTTTAGAAATATTCTCTAAAAGCCTTTATTAACAGAGCCACCCAACCTCCTTTTCCTTTCTGCCTGTCCTTCCAAAATGTCAAGTACCCTATGAATATTTAACATCAGAGGTAGAATCACAATAGGATAATGTTGCACTTTTAAAGATTTTGTCAGTTTAATCCAAGATATAGCTTGGGCAGCTTTTTTTCTCTTTTAAAATTATGCAAGTTATAACTTCCTTCAAAGGACAATCTTTTCACCTTCACCTGTGCAAATTGCTGCCTGCCTTTCCTAACTGCCCTGGGCATGGAAGATCATCTTATTTCAAATGCTAACTGAAATTCTTTGCAAATTGTATTTGAGAATTCTAAAATCCTTAAAGATTTTAATGTACTACATGGGTAATCTGGGCTTGTTGAGCTGTAACAGCAACCCTCTATCATATTGCCGTTACTTATTTGCATGAAAGGTGATAACTCGTAGGCCTAACTTTAAGGTATCAAATAGTTTCACCAAATCTATTTGAATAGAGCGACTCTCCACCATCTATTTTGGGGGAGTCTTCATTTTGTAGACATGTGATCACAATAACATTTCCCCCAAGAAACTTTTGGGTCAATTACTCAGGTCTCAAAACTGGGTCTTAAAGCAAAACCGTACTCGGGAGAAGTAACTGTTTTGATATTGAATTGGACGCTTTGAAACCGACTCACTCTGCAGTTTCTACCTGATTGTGTTATAAATGTTATAGAAGAGAGGCTTGGAAAAGGACAATGAGCTGGTGATGCCCACTAAAATGTAATTACTTAAGCACTGTCGTACTAAAACGAAAGTTTCATGAGGTGAAACACAATATATGATAGTAAAGTAAAAGGCGCTGACCCTCCAATCTCACATTCACAAATGTTAGGTTTCCATTTTAGTCTTTGCTGGGTCCTTTTGGGAAAAGGTCATAATTTAGAATTTTTGCAGTTGATAAATGATCTTTGTGTTTGTGTTCACACGCACCGATTGATTTGTTATAGCGAAAATGTTGTTACCATAATAACATGTAGTGCCGTTAGCTATTAGGTAAACAGAAGACTAGCTGTTATCCAGCTGGGAGGCAAACTGAAACAGATAGCACCTCTTTATGGGCAATAAAATGTCAAAGAGATGCCTTATGTTGGGAGGTAATCAATTTCACCCGGTCTTGACACATCAGCTGTTCATATTTTTCCCTTCACCCAACCTTTTGAAGAGGCATGACTCACTTTAACAGCAAAGGAGGCTCTCGGTGTATATGACCTGTGTTGGATCTACTGTTTAGTTCCCTGATAAATGCAGTAGTGGAGGGGTGTCAGGGCAATTTTCCCGCCATTCCCAGCCTGGATAA
>NC_054470.1:161979383-162071883 GCF_017639515.1 Carcharodon carcharias
GTTTTTCCAGGTAGTTCTGTTTTTGTAAAGTATTATATGTTTGACGTGTTGGTGGACACAGTTTCCAACACTGTTCAACCAGAACAGAATGATGGCGAAGTGGAACAGGATGTGGCGAATGGAACTTTGAACAAGACTGGATCTTTGGAGGCTGCAGATCAGAGACTGATGAGCAATATATTAAAGAAATCTAGTCTGGAGGCGAGGAAAGCAGAAAAAAATGTTTCGACAGAGAAGGCTGAACTAAGGACAGGTGAGAGGGTTGCTATACAAATGGAACTAAGTGGCATTCGTAATATTCAGGGCTTGGGGTTTGAAACTCAGCTCTGGGTCAATGAAACACGAGGTTGCCTACCACTTAGTTCAGCCTAAATGGGGACAGAATTAGCAGCAATGGAGCAAAGCTTTTGCTGGGGGTTTTGTTCTTGCTGATGTCCAATTTAAGGAAACTATCTCCAACCATAGATTGCACTGTAAAGTGATCATATTGGGACAAGAAGAACAGAAAGACAAAGGTGTCATGATGGAGGAGACAAAGGATGATGAGGTTAACTATATCCAACATCGTGGAGACAAAGAGTGGCAAAGAGGGATTATACCCTGTCGTGGCAATCACATAAGTTAGCTTTGGTAACCTTGATGTGACTGAAGTAGAAACCTGATTAAAATGGATTCAAACCATGGTGCTGAGGACATGTTCAAGCACTTTGAAAAGGGTAGATAGAATTGAAAAGGGTGATAATTGGAAGGGATTGATAGCTCAAGAATGGGATATTATAAGGAGTGATGAGAGTTTCAAAGGGAGTGGGTCACTGCCAGAACAAAAGTAGGCAATGATAACTTTGCATGTGGGGGTGGTGGGGGAGAAACAAAAAGGGCAATTCAGTGGTTGGGAGTTGAACAGAGGGTTGAGAGAACTGACAATGAATTTCAAATAAAAGCACTGATAAGATTTAAGGTACTTGGCAAAAGAAGCAATGGAGACATGAGGAAAAACTTTTTCAGAGCAAGTGATTAAGATCTGCCTGAGACTGCGATGGAGGCAGAGTCAATCGAGGCATTCAAGAGGGAACTGGGTACTATCAGAAAAGCAAGAATATGAGGGTTAGAGAGAAGACAGGCCACTCAAGGAATCGCTCCTTCAGAGAGCCGATACGGCAGGCTGAATGGCCTCCCACTGTGCTGTAACAATTCTGAATTTCTCATTCTATGGGGGAGGATGGGTTGTTGCAAAGGAATCTGGTGAATGGGAAGAATTTGAGGCTAAAGCTAAGAGGCTGGAGCGGGGATAAATGTCGATCCTGATGGTGGCTCTGGCCAAGTATGTGATATCTGAATCATAATACCAAGAAATCCATGAGGTTGTTTTACTTGATGTTGGAAGCAAAATGCAACAAAATGTTTAAGGAACTTTGTTAGGTACTGCATTTGTGGTCTGTATGCAGGCACGAAACTGTACAACATTCAGAATATTAGAAAAATGCTTTAAGAACAATGTGCAACATCCAGGAAATAAGCAATTTTAATTGCAGTAGAAAATGGTAGTAGTTTCAGAAGTTATCGCTATGAGAGCTTCTTTGAAAAGTATCCTCAGCCAAGCCACTTTCAGCTGCTTCAAAGACTTTCCTTCCAAAATAAGTCATGAGTTGGAGCTGTTTGTTAAGGATACCAGTATTTTGCTCCATTGTCAACTTTTCTGAGAATGAATCAGCCCCACAACAACCCACAGCATAACTGGATAACAACCAGCCTTGGGGCTGAGAAGTAGCAGTTTAGCATTCACACACTTAAGTACCACATAATGAGCAGTTCGAAGTAAAGGCGGCATTTCATTCACCTTCAATTACACCATCATGTGCCCCATGATTAGTAACTCATGGGTCACAATTCACCAGTGGCTTATCTGCGCCAGCAAGGCAGATGCTAAGTTCTCTGCAAAGAGTATTTTGCCTTCCAATCCCTCAGCCTTTACGCCACCTACAATGCTCAAATCAGGAGTATGATGGAATACTCACCAGTTGCCGAGATCAGTACAGCTAAATCAGTCAAGGGGCTCAAGACAACATCCAGGGCTGAGCAGTGATACTCCTGCGACTGACTCATTTCCTTCATCACTTTGATAATTTCCTCACCTATAATCTCTAACACTGATGGGGATAAACTACGGAAGCACCACCAGATTTCCCTCCCAAGTCGCACATCATCCTGCACTTTGCTGATTGTTATGGTCAATATCCTGCAAAGCCTTACTGAACACCATCTTGGTAGCATCATCAGAAGGACTAAGCAGTTAAAAAATAGAAAGAAAAACATTATTTATACAGCACTTTTCATGACCACCAGACTTCTCAATGTACTTTTGTATTACTTTTTAAGTGGAGTCTCAGTTGTGTTGCAGGAAATGTGGCAGACAATTTGCGCACAGCAAACTCTCACAAACAGCAATGTGACAATGGCCAGGTAATCTGTTTCTGTGATGTTGATTAAGGGATAAATATTGGCCAGGACACCTGGGATAACTACCCTGCTCTTTGAAATACCACCTGAGAGGGGTTCTCAGTTTAAAGTCTCAACTGAAAAACTGCACTTCCAACAGTACAACATTCCTTCAGTCCTGCATTGGAGTGTCAGGTTTGATTTTTGTGCTCAAGTGCTGAGGGGAACTTGAACCTCAAACTCAGAGGTGTGCTACAAACTGAGCCACTGCTGACAAGGGGAATGAGAGATCTTCTCAAGGTGAGTGATCGGTAAAATGTGATCTTGTCATTGTCATGCCCATTGCAAGAATAGTGCAGAAATATATATTTTAAAAATTCCAAGCACTTGTTTGGTCACTTATTCTGGATGGGTGGAGTAGTACAGCAATTATGGTACTGAACTAGTGACCTAGAAGCCTGGAATAATGATTTGGAGAAGAGCTCAAATCCCAGAACAGCAGCCAGGGAATTTAAATACAATTAAATAAATCTGGAGTAAAAGCTAGTAATGGTGAATATGAAACAACTGGGTTGTTGCATAAACCCTCGTTCTTTACTGATCTCCTTTAGGGAGGGAGATCTGCTGACCTTTCCCTGTCAGGCATGTGAGAGACTCCAGATCACAGCAATGTGGTCCTCTGAAACGACCTAGCAAGTCATTCAGTTGCATTCAAGAAAGCAGTTCACTACCACCTTCTCAAGGGCAATTAGGAATGGACAAAAAAAATGCTGGCCTTGATCTAGACTTCTTTGAATGAGAATAGGGCTGTCACTGTATATCGTGTAATTATTATTCAACATCAACTTTATGCTGTCAAACCCTAGAACAGGATTTTAGTTCAAATATTCTGCACAAACTCTGATTTTTCAAGCTATACCAGTTTTCTCTGCTGTTAAATCAGAGTGTGAAATTTGGAAAACTACTCCCCAGTGCTCGGCTGGTTATCAAGGAACATTTCATGATACAGATCATATGGAAGTTACTAATTTAACAGAAAAGCAACACTCAAATCACACAATTTTGGCAACATGTTTAAACTCCTACAGTATACTACCCCTGTAATTTCAATTAGGGCATGAAGGCTGTAAAGTAAGTGTTTAGCTGTAGTCTTCATAAAATAGCAGGCTGTCATTAAAAAGCACTAATATCACTTTCCAGTAGTGGAATAGTGTCTATTCAACCCATCAGATTTTCTTGGTGACCTTCATAAACTGAAAAAAAAAAAATCACTACCACTGGGGATTGGTGTGAAGCCTCGAAAAGACTGAAGTATTAGGGAATATCTAATGGTTTAATTAAGCTTTAGATTAATCCCCAAGACTTGCCTTTGTGATGCAGTCCAAGGAGCAAATGACAAAACTACCCTAGTTTAGTTATTTTGCTGCAGGACTGAATGCTCTGTAATTTTCTGCTCCATCAGGCCTGCATTTAAAACAATACATATGGTATAAATAAGGATAATGTCATTTTTGGGGTCAGATATTTTACAAGCTGTGCATATATATTTTGTTCAAAGAATTTATACGATCCTTCACTGTGCTTTCAGATTTTCCTGCATTGCGCACAATTTCCCAATTAAAAAGGAAATGAAAGCTACCTACTCCCACAGCTTGGCTGGGGCTGCTTGACCTCTACTGCAAGGGCACAGATTTTTAAAAAAATTCATTCATGGGATGTGGGTGTTGCTGGCTAGGCCAGCTTTTAGGCCACCAGACATTAGTACAAAATGCTAGTTTTTCAATCCATCCTCCTCTGAGAAAACGCTTTCATACTCTCTGTTCTATTAAGGCGCTACATAGGGAATCCACATTGTCAGAGGACATATCCCAGTTACTCCTTTTACACATACTGCAATTCACAAAGTTGCTGGGGTGGCAGGCTACACATTGGGCAAGAGACACATGGAAAAGGGCTTAATGAGGATAAAGTGAGGGCAAGGTGCGGCTGCAAGTCACTTCCAGGTAGCTTGTAAGCGCCACCATTATAAGCTGCATTATAACACACTAAACATATTCTCGAAAAACCACTGAGCCAGTGTGTACTTTGTATTGTAAAGATAAATTTCGCATCACCACAATGTGACAATATTAGTGATCTAACCAACGAGAGGTATTTCTGTTAAATCACTTGGTTGTGGAGGAATTGGAAATGGTTCAGAGGCCCACAAGAATAATATCAATGTTAAAACACCTCAGTTACCCAGGTGAGTTTAAAAAATTATTACTGCTAGAGAAAATTCTGGCTGTATCTGATAGGGTGCTTAAAATAATGAAGGATCAAGACTGTGTTCGTAGGGTAGATTATCTCAATTAGATGCACTACAGTTGTGCAGGGGTAGAATGAGGTTAGATGTCAGAAATTTCTTCTCATCTTGGATGACTGGTAGATCTATGGAACAAACTTCTCGCTCATGTGGATTTGTTGAATCCTTTGGACTGGTTTCTGGCTGGGGCAGAAATTATACCATACGAAAGGTAGGGGGAATAATAAATAATATAAATCATGTTCAGTGTGTTCTTCTGGATTCTCTTTGATCGTTCAATGGAGTAGGAGAGCAATTTTCAAGATTTTGATCACCCTGAATTGGGTTTGGCTGTGCCTCTTCCAAGAGATCTTGAAGTTGGGTGTTGATGGGTGTTCAAAATCAATCATTCAAAGGGTAGGCTCGATGGACCATCTGAGTTTTTTCCTCTCTTATCTTTTGGGTGTCTGTAAATGATGATATGAACTCAGGTTCAGGGCTTTAAGAATTAATTCAACCAAGATACAGCTTCTTCCTGGCCGTTAAACATTGGAAAAAGGGTGGTGACACCTCGATAAATGTGAGTTGGACATAATCAGAAGCTGCTATTGAAATTGATGCCCAGCAATCTGGGACACAAGAGAGTTCATTATCTCAGTTCAGATGCTTCCACCAGGCAGTCACTTGAGATGGTGGTGGGAGAAACTGTGTATCTTTGCATAAACAGCATTGAGGTTGACTGGTAGTGTTGCACTCCAGGGAGGGAGACAGTTTGCTTAATTGTCAGGTATGTCAGCCAATTGCTAGTCAGATATGAGTCCATGAAAAAATACCAAATTTCTGTCCAGGGAAAACCAGAAAACAACATGGAAGTAAAGACTTGGGATCTGTTGATCAGAAAGACAAAGCTAGCCAGGGATAGATGACAGCAAAACAGGGAATTATAATTAATTTTTTGGTCTTTCAAAGGAAGCTTCAGGGCAATACTGATAAGACTGGGAATTGACTCAAAAGGTGGCAGATGGAACTCAATGTTAATAAGTGTGATCTAATGCATTGTACAAAAAAAAAGTAGCCATTATAATCTGAATGGATCAGCACAGTGGAAGAATAGAGGGATCTGGGGTTACAAATTCTCAAGGCAACACCTCAGCTTGATCAGACTGTGAAGAAAGCAAGTTTTTTTTTAATTCATTTACGGGATGTGGGCATCACTGGTTAGGCCAACATTTATTGCCCATCCCTAATTGCCTTCAAGGGAGTAGTGGTGAGCTGCCTTCTTGAACTGCTGCAGTCTCTGTGGTGTAGGTACACCCACAATGCTGATAGGGAGGAAATTCTTGGATTTTGACCCAGTGACAGTGAAGGAACAGCGATATATTTCCAAATCAGGATGGTGAGTGGCTTGGAGGGGAACTTCAGATGCTGGTGTTCTTCTTCTGCCCTTGTGCTTCTAGATGGTAGCGGTCGTGAGTCTGGAAGGTGCTCTTTAGGGAGCCTTGATGAGTTTCTGCAGTGTGTCTTGTAGATGGTACACACTGCTGCCACTGTTCATTAGTAGTGGAGAGAGTGAATGTTTGTGGAAGGTATCAGGAAGATATAATGTTATTGGAATGTATTGTAAAATAGTGGTACGTGTGTGTGTGTGTGTGTGTGTGTGTGTGTGTGTCTGTGTGTGTGAGACTGAGTGAGTGTGTGAGAAAGAGAGTGAGAGAGAGAGAATTAATTGAATTAAAGGCAGCTGGTCTGAAGGCTTTGATGTATTAGAAGATGAGCTAGGTTTGAAATGTCAAGTAGGTAAATATGGGGGAAGTTTCGAATGGAAGGTCTAAAAGAACCAGACTAAGTTGTTCTCAAAGGAGGGGTGAAATGTGTCACCTAGCCAGGTGTAGTTCAGAAATAGTGTGTTTATTTTCCTCGAAGATTGCTGGTAAAAAAGGCAAACTTTTATGAGCAGGGAGGATTTTCTGGCCTCGCCAGCTGTTGGGATCAAACGGTCCCGTCGAAAGTCAACGGACTTTTGGCTGGGCCGCCGAATCTCTCACGGCAGGTCCCACCCACGACAGGGCTGGAAAATCCCAGCCATAGTGAAACAATGGGAGTTTACATTCAAAGTGGAAAGTGTGTATAAAGGAGAGAAGGCTGAGTGTAAAGGCAGGCATTTTAAGATCTAATAAGTGTGAAAAGCCTTCAGCATCTACACCTCAAGCTGCTGTCTACAATGAACTGAGCTTAAGAAACTCACTTTGAATTGGATTGTTCAGGGTATCATGTTTCTTTGCCTGGGTCTTTTAAAATCTATGTGTCTTACTGTTGTCTCAATGGAGGTGTAATCGGGAGTCAGATTCATTAGGGGATTTAGAAGTTATTATAGTAGTAATTTGGAGACATATGTGCTTGAAATCATTTCTCTTAAAAATGTTTAATCCAGTTTTATAAAAAGACCTATAAGGCTCGGTGGTCTTACTGCTACTGAATTCAAAGACTGCTTCTCAAAACATGCAAATTGCAAAAATATTTGAGGCAGTTTTCTGAAGTTTCCCTCTGGGATTTGAACAACTCAGCATTTACCATAGGCTGTGCCATAACAAAGGGGTGCCAATCAAGTGGGTTGCTTTGTCCTGGATGATGTCAAGCTTCCTCTATACTTTATATAAAGAGTTTAGAATATGAGAGCCAAGAAGTCATGATGCGTCTATATAAAATCTCAGAACTATTTGCAATATTGGATTCAAGGCTATAGATAAAATATTAAAGCTTTAATGAGGATACAAAGCCAGGTGTAAGGAAATACAAACAAAAAGGAAGACTTGGATATATGTTTTTCATTAGATCAATGCACAATAAGGGCAATATGTTGGAAGCATTTAAAATTGTGAAAGGATGGGACATGGTACATAGAAGCAAATTATTTTCAGTGGTTGAAGGAGGTCAAGTACAAGGGAAAGTAAGGGATTTAGAACAGTAGGCAGGAAAAACATCGTTACAGAATTGCAAGGCTATGGAATTTACTTCCAAGGTTAGTGGTTAAGGGACAAACTGTCAATATTCAGGATTAAATTGCATAGATGGAAGAAGCAAAAGACTTCAAAGGAAATGGGGGTAAATGTTATTACAAAATGAACTTGCCTTTTACATATTATCTTTCACCACCTCAGGATATCTCAAAAGACCTTTATAGTCAACTGAACACTGTTTGAAGTGTAGTTACTGTTGTAATGTAGGAAAGACAGTAACCAATTTACACACAAGGTTCGAGAAGCAGCAATGAAATAAGCGACAAGATAATCTGCTTTAGCAACGTTGGCCAAAGGGTAACTATATCAGCAGAACACCGGTGGAAAAACCCTAATGCTGCTCTTCGAATATAGGATATTCGACGGCCATCCAAGAGAGCTGACACTGCCTTGGATAACCTCTCATCTCAATGATAACCACCTCTGGCAGTGCAGTATTTCCTCAGTACTGCACTGAAGTGTCGGTTTAGATAATGTGCTTAAGTCTCTGGTGTGGACCTTAAACTCAACACCTTCCGAGATGAGAATACTACCAAGATCTTCTTGCTCACACGGTTGATAAACACAAATATGGGCTGAATGACCTGCTTCAGGTTTGTAACATGTATTTTTACGAAAACTCAGTCTGATGCAGAGACAAGGCTGATCAAAATATAGCATTATGTAGCCCACTAAATAGGATAGGGTTCATGCAATTTATTTCCTTTAAAAGGAGGCTAAAATAATCAGAGTTAAAAGGAAGGTGAAATTTTATTTAACTGTTATTCTGCACACTGATTGTCTGTAAAATAAAGCAACTCAACAATCCACATTATGGTCTCATCTCAATCAAGGACTTATCAGCATGCTTTTCTGAAGATTGGGCTTGTGCATATGGGTATTTGCAATGATTAGGCAATTAATTTAGTATTGGAGATCTCCTGGTTGAACCCTGTGAGTTATGCTATCATGCACCTAGACACTGGATAGTAAAAGTAAGCTCCTGATCACAAGGAATGCATTTCAGCATAAGGGAGAACCAGCTACCCTAACTGGAAAGAATAGCCAGCTAACATTATCCCTTGATTGAAAGTCAGTCAAAAAGTATCAGGTCACAGTATAAACTTTACTGAATTCTTCCAAGGAAATGATCCAGCTCGTTAATTTTAATGAAAAGATTCCCTTTCCATGTATAATTATTAGTTAATTCAAAAGAGAATTTTTCAAACAAGTTGAAAACATGCATAAACAATGAAAAAAGTAACATGTTTTACCATCTCTGTTAGACAGTAGATACACCAACCCATTAAGGCACGTATCTGTAACTTCGGAAATATTGGTGGCACATCTTCCAATTGCCTGAATTGCGGCTGCAGCAAATTGCTTGTCCTGACTTTTTACATATGTCTGAGCATGAAGAGGAATGGGGAAAATAAAAATCAAGTTACTCTGATTAATGTTCATGACTTCGTATCCCATACTAGATAACTATTTTTTGTCATAGGATAAGTGTAGGTTTAAAAGTGCTTTGTTCCATTAACAACTTTATATTCTGACTTAGATGCTGTAACTTAAGGTACTGAGAGATGATGCGAAATACAATATTAAAAATAACCAATAGGTGGATAACTGAGTCAAACAGAAATACATTGATACACTGCCACCAAGTGGCAGGATGTGGTGGCACATATGCAATTTCCTGTTCTCAAGTCATCATATGGATGCAACGAACAGAGGTGTGATACCTGTTCTTAACCCCACCTGAAATTTATACTTATGGATACACTTAATTTTTGCACACCATTTTCTAGTGATTTCAAGAACAGCAATGCAGAGACCCGAGAACAGATCACTTGTTTTGTCATTCACTGGGGAATGGTGCACAGATGTACAGGATGTAAATCACATTCTTTACCTGCAACTATTACAAACTGCTCCATTTAAATTAGGCTGTAGGAATTCATCTATGTTATATAAATGGTGAGAATTCTATGTACTGTATATGTGACCTGTATCCCTAACAGAATATTAAGAATTCAGTGATAAGGAACACTTGTAACTCTTTCGAGTACAAACCCATTTCCATCTGTTTCAGATGAAGTTACATTGTTTCATAGTTTGCCAATGTGAGATTTGAACTCTTGATAATCTTTTAAATGGATTGCTTCAACTCTTTCGAGTACAAACCCGTTTCCATCTGTTTCAGATGAAGTTACATTGTTTCATAGTTTGCCATTGTGAGATTTGAACTCTTGATACTCTTTTGAGTAAACCTGTTTCCATCTGTTTCAGATGAAGTTACATTGTTTCATAGTTTGCCATTGTGAGATTTGAACTCTTGATACTCTTTTGAGTAAACCTGTTTCCATCTGTTTCAGATGAAGCTACATTATTTCATAGTTTGCCATTGTGAGATTTGAACTCTTGATCTTAGGGTTACAAACCCAGTACCATAACCACTTGGCTATTTAGGCCAAGCAAGGAACACTTGTATCAGTCAAATCAGGCGGTGACTGTTATTGGACCCACCTGAAACTCTCGTAGCACAACAGAGATGTTGGTTTCATTGGTCAGACTTGTCAGAATCTCAAGCTGTATGCAAAAATAAAATATCTTCATCACTCAAGGAACAACAAAAAGAGCTCTGACCATTGATATAAATCCAAAGTTGCAAAAATGAATTACATACAACACTTAATAGTAAATGAAAAACAAATTAAATTTAGCATTTTCTTTTAACTGACTTATTTTCTTAAAAGACCAGGTGTCAGGAGAGGGAGATAGAGAATAGTGATTACCAGCACCCTGAAAAGAGCTGTGTTCCCGCTGTTCATAATAGAATCATTAAAGAGCAGCAGAACAGTAGAACCATAGAAAAATTACAGCATGGAAAAAGGGGCCATTCAGCCTATTGTGTGTGCGCCAGCCAAAAAAGAAAATAAACAACTAGCTAAGCATTGTAATCTCACCTTCCAGCACCCAGTCCATAGCCTTGCAGGTTACAGCACTTCAGGTGTTGATCCAAGTACCTTAAAAGAGTTGAGGGTTTCTGCCTCCACCACCAAACCAGGCAGCAAATTCCAAACACCCACCACCCTCTGGGTGAAGACATTTTTCCTTATGTCCCCTCTAATCCTTAAATCACCTTAAATCTGTGCTCCCTGGTAATTGACCAGTCCGGTAGGGGAAACGGGGCATACTGTCTGCTATATCTAGGCCTCTCAACATTGTACATCTCAATCAGGTCATCCCTCAGTTCCAAGGAAAACAATCCAGCCTATCCAATATTTTCTCATAGCTGCAATTTACAAGCCCTGGCAATATATTCTTGTAAACCTCCTCTGCACTCTCTCTCTCTAGAGCAATTATTTCCTTCGACGTAGAAAGGAAAGAACTTATCAGGGATAGTCGGCGTGGTTTTGTTAGGGGAAGATCGTGTCTTATTAACTTAATAGAATTTGTTGAGGAAGTAGCAAGGAGCATTGATGAGGATACTGTAGTGGATGTTGTCTACATGGATTTTAGTAAGACATTTGACTAGGCCCTACATGGCAGACTGGTCAGAAAAGTGGAATCCCATGGGATACAGGGGAAGGTGGCAAGTTAGATCCAGAATTGGCTCAGCGACAGGAATCAAAGGGTCATGGCTGATGTACGTTTTTGCGAATGGAAAACGGTTTCCAGTTGTGTTTGACAGGGCTCACTGTTGGGTCTCTCGTTGTTTTGTTGTATATATTAATGATTTGGACTTAAATATGGGTGGCATGATTGGGAACTTTGCAGATGACACAGAAATTGGCCGTGTAGTTGATAGTGAAGAGGATCACTGTTATCTCCAGAATGAGGGGAAATGGCAAATGGAATTCAATCTGGAAAAGTGTAAGGTTATGCATTTGGGGAGGGCAAATGAAGCTACAGAACACAGAATAAATGGGAGGATACTGGGAGGAATAGAGGAAGTGAGACACCTTGGAGTGCACGTCCACAGGACTCTGAAGGTGGCAGAACAGGTGGATAAGACCATTCAGTATTAAGATTTTTGTGACTGTCATAAGGTCTCTTTTTCTGCTTTATCTTACCTGTGCCCATAGAATCTCAATTTTGAATGTCTCTGATTTGTCATTGATTTCTCTTCAAGCAGCTGTAACCAGTTTTGCCAGATTATCTCCCTTTTTAAAAAAAAAGTCTTCCAATATGGAACGTTTACTCCTGTTCTCTCTTTATCCTTTTCCATAATTATGCTAAATCTTAACTGTTTTATGGTCAATATCTCCAAAAAGGTCACCCACTGCTACTTCATCCACTTGTCCAGCTTCATTTCCTAAGACTAAGTCTAGGATTGCACATTGGACTTGTTACGTGCTGGCCAAAAAAAGTTCTCTTGAATGCAGTTCAAGAATTTTGTACCTCTGTGCCGATTACACTGTTTGTTTCCCAGTTGATATTAGGGTAGTTGAAGTTCCCAACTATTATTGCCCGATTGATCCTGCACTCAGGAATCTTCTATTTCCCTCTCACTATTTGGGGGTCTATATAATACACTCTTAGTCATGTGGCTGCCCCCTTTTTATTTCTGAGCGCAATCCATATAGCCTCAATAGATGATTCATTTAGTAATTGATTCTTTAACCAGCAATGCTACACCCCCTCCTTCTTTAGCTCCCTCTCTATCCTGCCTGAAAATCCTATATCCAGGGATCCTGAGCTTTTGAAAGTTGTACTTTTAGTACAAAACTTGTCAACATCACTAAACTGGATGGCAGGTGATGAATAAAAAGGAGGCAAGGAATGTTCAAAATATTTTGTACCGATTGAACAGATCAACTCATGAATGGTTGTGTTAGCTAGTTTAGTGCACATTGCAATGGGATAAAAGGAAATGTGTGTAAATGTAGGAACCACAATTAACAAGGAAATATCTTTTCCAGACTTGTACAGGAGGTTACATCTCAAATACTCTAGACAATAATAGGTATTACTTTCAAAGAATTAATTGTACTGAGTCATGAAAATATATGAGACTGCATAAATATCAAGAACTTTTGCTTGATAAGCTTTGTGAACTTCTGCAAACTTCTCTCTTTAGGAAATTATAAGTGAGCTAGAATTCACAATATATAGATTGCAGGCCTGCTACTCAATTACCTTCTCCACTTTCACATTTTATGCTCTTAAGTTAATGGATTTAAAGCAAATAGCAGCAGTTGTTTAAGCTTTTTGTAACTCCATTTGCAGGTCTCAGTGAAAAGCATGGACTGGAAAAATATCTCTGCCAGCATCATCCAGAAGGCATTTTAAATACTGCCCCCAACTGGTCAAAAGTGCTGAAGGAAGAGATTTGGTAAAAATAAACTTTGTATAAAAACTACACAGCAACCAAAACTATAGATCAATTCTAGATTGAAAAAGCTCAATGCCAAAAAAAAAAGATTTTTGTTTTTAGACTAAGTTAAAACAGACCCATATATAGATTACAGTGCACTTGGCTCAGCAAATGCTGCAAAAAATAAAGGCATGCAGCTATTTTTTTCAACTATTCAATTCATATTTAACATTTCACTATACACACCAAGTAGTGTCTTATCATCAAGAAAATTTGTCTGCAACTCTAGCCAGGAAACAACCACTTCAATATTGACATAAATTGATTAGGTTTATTGTACATGGTACAGTATCTCAATTCTAATTGTATATTTTAAGCTAGGTGACATAATGGCAGAGTAAATGCAAACTAACATACCATACCTTCAAAATTTTTATCTGTGTTGGATCAGTTGATCGAACGTAAAAACTTTTCAGATATGGTTCAAACATCCCCTGTGGAAGATGATTAAAAAATTTCTTAAAAAGGACAAATAAAGACCAAAAAACGTAAAAGTGTCCATAATTTACAACTTTGTCTATATCAAAACTAATCTAAGCATACCTTTTTTTGTATTGACATTGTGGCAATGTTCTGCAAGACAATGTATTGCACCTCCCTGCACGTTGAAGAAAAATAAGGTTAGAGTTACTGAACAACAGTTTCTTTCACACAATTGCAAGCACAGATACCTTGAGAAAGCCTGGAGAGGAGGAAAGATATTTCTTGTTCAAAGTACAGCCCTGCCCCAGCTCTCTTTTAAAGTGTTCACATCATGGAGAACTGTAAATAGCTCCATCTTTGAATAGCTGCAGAGGCAACTACTTACACCTCCATTCCCTTTCACAGTTGCTTAGGTGACTAATTTGTATAATCCAGCAGCCCTATTCATTTTAAATGGAGGGATGCCACTTCAGGCTGGCCCAGGGTCAATCTTGGGTCATCCAACCACAGAAGGATCAGTACTAGCTGAGGATTTTTTATTCCTAAATAGGATATGAGCATTGCTGACGAGGCCAGCCTTGTTGCTCATCACTAATTATCTTTGAGGTGGTGGTGGTGAAGTGCCTTCTTGAACTGTTGCAGTCCATCTGGTATAGGTAAGCCAACAGTGTTATTAGGGAGAGAGTTCCAGGATTTTGACCCAGCAACAGTGAAGGAACTGCGATATATTTCTGAGGCAAGATGGTGTGTGGCTTGGAGGGGAACTTTCCTCTGTTACTCTTGTCCTGCTAATTGGTAGAGGTCGTAGGTTTGGAAGGGGGTGTCAAAGAAGCTTTGGCGCATTGCTTCAGTGCATCTTGTATATAGTACACACTGAGCTGGTGGTAGAGAACGTGAATGATGAACATAGTGGATAGGCTGCTCATCAAGTGGGCTGCATTGTCCGGGATGGCGTCGCACTCTATCCAAGGAGGTGGATAGTATTCTATCACACTCCTGACTTGTCCCCTGTAGCTGGTGGACAGGCTTTGGCGAGTCAGGAACTGAGTTACTCGCCATAGAATTTCAAGCCTCTGACCTGCTCTTGCTGGTCCAGTTAAGTTTCTAGTCAAAGGTAACCCCCCCCGGAGCGTGCATTACACTCTAAAAGAAGAGGGTTTTGTGTTGTTGTCTGGCGCATTGACCTCTACCTCGCGGAGGATGAGCGTCAACTCGCAGACACTTCCTCCTACCTCTCCCTGGACCATGACCCCACCACTGAACATCAAGCCATTGTTTCCAGAACTGTCACTAACCTCATCTCCTCTGGGGATCTCCCTCCCACAGCTTCCAACCTGATAGTCGCCCAACCTCGGACGGCCCGCTTCTATCTCCTACCCAAAATCCACAAACAGAACTGCCCCGGTAGACCGATCGTCTCAGCTTGCTCCTGCCCCACAGAACTCATTTCTCGTTATCTTGACTCCCTTCTCTCTTCCCTTGTCCAGTCCCTTCCCACCTACATCCGTGATTCCTCTGACACCTTACGTCACATCAACAATTTCCAGTTCCCTGGCCCCAACCGCTTCCTCTTCACCATGGACGTCCAATCCCTCTACACCTCCATCCCCCACCAGGATGGTCTGAGGGCCCTTAGCTTCTTCCTCGAACAGAGCCCCGAACAATCCCCATCCACCACTACTCTCCTCCGTCTGGCTGAAATTGTTCTCACGCTGAACAATTTCTCCTTCAACTCCTCTCACTTCCTCCAAATAAAAGGTGTGGCTATGGGTACCCGCATGGGCCCCAGCTATGCCTCTCTTTATGGGGTATGTGGAACATTCCTCGTTCCAGTCCTACTCCTGCCTCCTTCCACAACTCTTTCTCCGGTACATCGATGATTACTTCGGTGCCGCTTCACGCTCTCGTCGGGACTTGGAAAAATTTATTAATTTTGCATCCAATCTCCACCCCTCCATCATTTTCACGTGGTCCATCTCTGACACTTCCCTTCCCTTCCTTGACCTCTCTGTCTCAATCTCTGGTGATAGACTGTCCACCAATATCCATTACAAACCCACCGACTCCCACAGCTATCTCGACTACAGCTCCTCACACCCCACTTCCTGTAAGGACTCCATCCCATTCTCTCAGTTCCTTCGCCTCCGTCGCATCTGTTCCGATGATGCTACCTTCAAAAACAGTTCCTCTGACATGTCCTCCTTCTTCCTTAGCCGAGGTTTTCCACCCACGATCGTTGACAGGGCCCTCAACCGTGTCCGGCCCATCTCCCGCGCATCCGTCCTCACGCCTTCTCCTCCCTCCCAGAAACATGATAGGGTCCCCTTTGTCCTCACTTATCACCCCACTAGCCTCCACATTCAAAGGATCATCCTCCGCCATTTCCGCCAACTCCAGCATGATGCCACCACCAAACACATCTTCCCTTCACCCCCCCCATCGGCATTCCGTAGGGATCGCTCCCTCCGGGACATCCTGGTCCACTCCTCCATCACCCCCTACTCCTCAACCCCCTCCTATGGCACCACCCCATGCCCACGCAAAAGATGCAACACCTGCCCCTTCACTTCCTCTCTCCTCACCGTCCAAGGACCCAAACACTCCTTTCAAGTGAAGCAGCATTTCACTTGCATTTCCCCCAACTTAGTCTACTGCATTCGTTGCTCCCAATGTGGTCTCCTCTACATTGGAGAGACCAAACGTAAACTGGGCGACCGCTTTGCAGAACACCTGCGGTCTGTCCGCAAGAATGACCCAAACCTCCCTGTCGCTTGCCATTTTAACACTCCACCCTGCTCTCTTGCCCACATGTCTGTCCTTGGCTTGCTGCATTGTTCCAGTGAAGCCCAACGCAAACTGGAGGAACAACATCTCATCTTCCGACTAGGCACTTTACAGCCTTCCGGAGTGAATATTGAATTCAACAACTTTAGGTCGTGAGCTCCCTCCCCCATCCCCACCCCCTTTCTATTTCCCCCTTCCTTTTTTTTCCAATAAATTATAAAGATTTTCCTTTTCCCACCTATTTCCATTATTTTAAAAAAAAAACACCCCCACTAGAGCTATACCTTGAGTGCCCTACCATCCATTCTTAATTAGCATATTCGTTTAGATAATATCACCAACTTTAACACCTATGTGTTCTTTTGTACCATTGTTGCTGACATCTTTTGATGATCTGCTTCTATCACTGCTTGTTTGTCCCTACAACCACACCCCCCCCACCTCTCTCTCTCTCTCTCCGCCCCCCACACACACACCTTAAACCAGCTTATATTTCAACTCTTTCTTGGACTCGAACTCATGTTCTGTCGAAGGGTCATGAGGACTCGAAACGTCAACTCTTTTCTTCTCCACCGATGTTGCCAGACCTGCTGAGTTTTTCCAGGTAATTCTGTTTTTGTTTTTGTTTAGGGTTTTGTGTGTCTGGATACTACAAATCAGGCCCAAATGAGTCCCAAGTGTCAACTCCTATTAAAGTGATTAGGGCCGCTTAGAAGTAAAAAATGTTCAGTTACACTGAACTCTACCTCCAATGTCACTCAAACAAGAATGGGGAGTTTCACAAACTAACTTGATCCTGTCCTCATCTGAGATCCACTGATGGACATTTCTAGTTTTATGATACAGCAGTTTTTAAAGGTTGAGTTATCTAAAATCCAAGAGGGAAACTTCAAACAACTGTTATAACCTAGACTTTCAATTGATACGTTTTGAGTTGCAGCTCTAAATTCAGGAATAAGGCCAACACTTCGAGAGGTTTTTTTTTATATCAAACTACATGAGATATTTATTAATTTAAAACGAATTAAACATACACACATGGCTACAAATTACTATCATAACTACTAATAAATTCCCAAATTAATCTCCACCTTCCAAATCCACAACCATTACCACCTAGAAGGGCAAGGACAGCAGACAGATGGGAACACCACCACTTGGAAGCTCCCCTCCAAGTCACTCACTATCCTGGCTTGGAAATATATCGCCGTTGCTTCACTGTCACTGGGTCAAAATCCTGGAACTCCCTTCCTAACAGCACTGTGGGTGTACCTACACCACATGGACTGCAGCGGTTCAAGAAGGCAGCTCATCACCACCTTCTCAAGGGCAACTAGGGATGGGCAATAAATGCTGGCCCAGCCTGCAAAGCCCACATCCTGTGAATGAATAAGAAAAACTAATGCAACAATAACCAATAGACTTAACCAGACACCAGGCAAAGCATTTTCACCTTATGAATTCAAAATGAGGTTCTATTCAATTTGGTTCCTTTGCAGACAGCTGTAGGCTTACAGGCTTTGATTTCACATGTCTCTGTCTTTCACACACAAACTCCTCAGGTTATAACCAGCCTGCCCTTTGAATGCAAATTCTCATTGTATCACCAGGCCCTTTGAACTCTACCTCTTCTAACAATAAAACCCATTTCATAGTGCCAATTTTATTAGTAATATAAACATTGTTTGGTCTCTCCTAGCTGGGTGCAAAATTTCACTCCCCTTCTTGAATGCTCTATTCAACAAAATGCAAATGTACTCTTTAACTCTCTGTTTACATCTCAAAACTACCAAACATCAAAGCACCCAGATGAGCTGGCTTTAATCCAATTAACACACACACAGACTAAAGCTCTATTTAAAAAAATAATTTCCAATATCATATATATTAATAGCTTCATGACACAAACTTCATAGCAATTAGCAGAGGCAAGTCTTTGATAGATCCTTCCCTATTCCAGGAACCCAGAGCCAATTCCAGTCACCTTGCCACCATCCCAACAAAGATTCCAAAGGAGAGTCAAATTGGACTCGAAACATTAACTCAATTTCTCTCTACACAGATTCCGTCAGACCTGAGTTTTTCTAGCACTTTGATTTTATTTCAGATCTCCAGCATCTGCAGTATTTTGCTTTTATTCAACTAAGATTGGTTACCTCAGCAAAGACTAGGGATTATCAAGGGACTTCCCAAACCATGTGACTAAACTGTGCAACTTCTACCAGATGAGGCAGAGTTAAACGCCTGAGCAGGACTACAGAAAACACCTGGGCCGAAAGCTCAGATCTCCAAAGCTGCAGACATTTATAGACTGAAGCCAACAACCTATTTTCACAATGCATTGGGTCATCAACCTTAGTCTGTTAGATTCAAATGAATGAAACCCTTGACACTCTACAGGAGGACAGCATTTCTGTGAGTAGATTTGAACAAGTAACTTACCTGTGGCTTCGAAGCAATCGAACCAATGACTTAGCAACAATGTTGACCTCTGCCTTTGGCGCAAGATGCCAGTAAAGCTGAGCAACCCCCATTACGACCTGAAAAAGATAAAGAATTTTATAGACCAATTATTAAATTTCACCAACAATTTGAAATGTGCATGTGAGGTTATTTGATGAGGAAAGGATTTGTCTCTATTGTGATATGATGTAACTGACTTAATCAAGCATTCTAAGCAGGAAAAACGTCCATTCTGATCACCTGCAGTAAAGATATGTAGGTGGCCAGAGCCATGTTTGAAAAAAAAGATCTAGAGAAGATTTTTGAAAATGTGAAGAGGCACAGACAAGAAGAGCTGAGGGACAGTGGCTCAGAGTATATGCTGAAGGATCAACAATAAGGTGCAATAGAACAAGGCACTTGAGTAGACCAAAGGGCATGAATTGGCACATATTGCAAGGGGAGATTGCAAAAATTAGGAGAAGACTTGAGAAACTGTAAATGAGGTTAAGAATTTTGAACTCAATGCAATGCTGAGGGCAGAAGGTGAGGAGGTGAGGAAAAAGGCAAATGAAGCTTGGAGAGGTCATGGCTTCTATGAAGAATGGCATTTAGTGTAGGGTAGAATGGAGGTCTTGAGTTTTTGATGAGTTCAAAGCTTACACAGGACGGAGCTCTAAAGGCCGTTAACAGACCGTCACAGTCGTTCAACCTGGAGATGACAAAAGGTGTGGATGAGCCTCTCAACAGTAACAAGATCAAGGTGAAAGGTAATGTTGGAGAAGTGGATAGAATAAGAGATTAGAAGCTTAGCTCAGAATCATGTTGTACTAGAACTTTGCAACATTGGGATCAATCTGAAAAGCAGAGGAGGGCAGGATTGAGGATTAGGGCCTTGACACTTTGACAGGAGCCAAGACAGTTGTCTTCACTCTTGCCAATATTAAATTGCAGAAAACTATGGCTCATCAGTAACTTTGATGTCAGACAAATAATTAACAGTGATGGTCATGAAGCTGGGGGTAGTGGCAAAGAGATGGAGAGTAAAGTACTAATGGAAATTGAACCGAATGCCTTATGATAGCACTGAGAGGCAGTACATAGATAAGTAAGAGGAGTCAAAGATGAAGTTTTGTGAGCCAATGCATTGATGAGTGGATAAAGCTTTGCAGAAATAAGCTAAGAAAGCACACAGACTTGACCAACCAAGTAAAAGCAATGTTCCAGAGTTGGGCCACATATGGATACTGTGGAAGGGTGGAGCATTGTCACCTATGTTTAATTTCAGAGAAAGAAGGGATAATACATTTTCCAAACCTACAACCATCTAGAAGGACAAGGGTGGCAGACACATGGGGAACCACCGCCTGGAAGTTCCCCTCCAAGCCACTCACCATCTTCACTTGGAAATATGTCACTGTTCCTTCACAGTCGCTGGGTCAAAATCCTGGAACTTCCTCCCTAACAGCACATACACCACATGGACTGCAATGGTTCAAGAAGGCAGCTCACCACCATGTTCTCAATTAGGAATGGGCAATAATTAGGGATGGGCAATAAATGCTGGCCTAGCCAGCAACACCCACACCCCATAAAGGAATGAAAAATACACCACAGTTCAAGTTAAAGTAGATGATCGTAAATTATCAAGATGGTCGCAGCAATATGGACAGGCAAAAACTGGGCTGAAGGAATTTGACCAGAGGTCAGCAAGAGGACAATAAGTTTTTTGGATTTAGGGAACAAGGACAGGTTGTTGCTTCTGTCCCAACCTCCACCTTAGTTAACTTGCTGTTAAAACCCTTCTCCACCCCTTTATCACCTTTAGACTCGGGTATTAAAATTCTCATGACCACCCTCCCATTCTCCACACCCCATAAATTTCTGCTCATCAAAACCTTGCTGCTGTATCCTTCCATCCTCTGCCCTGCTGAATCATCACCTATGCTCATTATGAACTATATGGGCTCTCCATAATTAATAATTCTCAGCGTATTCAAATCTCTCCATCATACAAATCCCCAATTTCACTGACACCCTCCAGGGATACAAATCTATTGTCTTCAACTTCAATTTCCATTGAATTCCTCATTTTGAACTTCCCCAGCCCACAAGCCCCAGAATTTAACCCCTAAACTCCTGTACCACACTCTCCTCCTTTAATACCGTGTTAACTTTGATTACCGACTTGCCTCCTGATTTCCCCTCCTTTAGCTTAGTGTCAATTTTTAGCCTTCTGCATCTCTGGGGCACATTGGAACACTTAGCTGTGTCAAAAGTGTTCAATAAGTGTGCAATGCTAATAAGTTAATCTGTTTTAGATGGTGTTGGTAGAGGTAGTAACATTACGAGGCAGTGTAAAAAATTAGTCCTCCTCTTTAGAAGTGCCACATAATCTTCATCAGCTTTTGGATTATAAACCGAACTTATTACATCTAACTATGCCCAAATTTGTTCTTTGGCAACTGAAATAAATTTTATGAAATAAACCCAGAGTTATCTTTATTCCATTCAGGAAGTCTGACAAGCAGTAATGATAACCACAGCAGTTTGAATCTGCACGAAGAGAATAAAACATCTTCACTGAATGGGATTTTCAGGAATCTGCAAAGATTTCTGATTGTTTGTCCAATCATCCAAAGTTGCAATGTTTTGCCGCTTAGCCTTACTTTCTAATAACTGTTACGTGTAAGCATTTCACTAGAGGAGCTTTTGAGCATTGCACAGCCGCCTTAAGTTAGAAGTGTGCAGCAGTGCTGAATGCCAATTTTCTTGTAATTTGACCATCCACTTTCTTTTTCAGATGGCCAGCAAAGTGCAACCACGGTTTTATCATTTCTTTTCCTTCAATGAAATATTGCGTTTTATTTCCATCCAACAGGCCAAATGCAAACAAGTAAAATTCACCAAGCAGAAACTCTTTTGCCACATGTTGCATTGTCACACTACAGCAGTCTTCCAAATCATCCCAGTGTGCAAGTCCTGCAGTATAACAGTACCATTCTGGCAATGAAGCTGTATATGAGAAACCTTTTGGACAAGTGGTGATGCAGATTTTGCAACCAATGGACTTGTGTTATTGGCCATTTTTTTTTGAAAATTCAGGCCTCATGACAGCTTCATTTCAATGGCTTTCAAAACCGTGGTTGCACTTTGCTGGCCATCTGAAAAAGAAAGTGGATGGTCAAATTACAAGAAAATTGGCATTCAGCACTGCAAAAAGGGAGCATGAAAAAAACATTAGCAGGTAAAATAAAGGAAAATACAAAGTTATTTTACAAGTACATTAAGAGTAAGAGGATAACCAGGGAAAGAATAGGGCCCATTCAGGACCATAGTGTTAATTTGTGTGTGGAGCCAGAAGACATAAGTAGGGTTCTAAATGAATACTTTGTGTCGGTGTTCACAAGTGAGAGGGGTGACGTGGGTATGGGAATCAGGCAGGACTGCGATATAATCAAAGAAATTAGCATAGAAAGGGAGGAGGTTCTAAATGGTCTGGCAGGCTTAAAAGTAGATAAGTCTCCAGACCAAGATGAAATGCATCCCAGGCTGTTGAGTGAAGCAAGGGAGGAGATAGCAGGGGTGCTGGCAATAATTTTCAATACCTCTCTGGCCACAGGAGAGGTGCCAGAGGACTGGAGGGCAACCAATGTGGTACCGTTATTCAAGAAGGGAGGAAGGGATAAACTAGAGAATGACAGGCCAGTCAGTCTAACCTCAATGGTGGGGAAGCTATTGGAAGCAACTCTGAGGGACAGAATTAATCTACACTTGGAGAAGCAGGGATTAATCAAGGACAGTCAGCATGGTTTTGTTAAGGGGAGGTCATGTCTGACCAATTTGATTGAATTTTTCGAAGAGGTGGCCAGGTGTGTAGATGAAGGCAATGCATTTGACGTAGTCTACTTGGACTTCAGCAAGGCTTTTTATAAGGTCCCGCATGGGAGAGATATATAAATATATATATACACACACACATACATATATGACAATTGGTGGGGTGGTAAATAGTGAGGAGGATAGCCTTAGATATACAGGAGGATATAGACAGGCTGGTCAGATAGGCTGATCAGTGGCAAATGGAATTTAATCCGGTTAAGTGTTAGGTGATGCACTTGGGCAGGACAAACAAGGCATGGGAATACACGATGAATGTTAGGACCTTGGGAAGTATTGAGAATCAGAGGGACCTTGGTGTGCATGTCCACCGGTCCATTAAG
This sequence comes from Carcharodon carcharias, assembly GCF_017639515.1. Classification (NCBI taxonomy): domain Eukaryota; kingdom Metazoa; phylum Chordata; class Chondrichthyes; order Lamniformes; family Lamnidae; genus Carcharodon; species Carcharodon carcharias. The sequence continues at coordinate 162,002,355 of NC_054470.1, forward strand.
GTAGCAGGACAGGTAGATAAGGTAGTTAAAGAAGGCATGTGGGATACTTGCCTTTATTAGCCGAGGCATTGAATATAAGAGCAGAAAGGTTATGCTGGAAATGTATAAAACGCTGGTTAGGCCACAGCTAGGGTATTGCATGCAATTCTGGAATCCACATTATATTAAGGATGTGATTGCACTAGAGAGAGTGCAGAGGAGATTTACCAGGATGTAGCCTGGGCTGGAGAGTTTTAGTTATGAGGCGAGATTGGACAGACTGGGGTTATTTTCCCTGAAGCAGAGGAGATTGAGGGGGGGCATGATTGAGATGTATAAAATTGAGGGGCATAGATAGGGTAGACAGGATGGAACTCTTCCCCTTGGTGGGGGGGGGATCAATAACCAGTGGGCATAGATTTAAGATAAGGGGCAGGAGGTTTAGAGGGGATGAGAGGATTTATTCACCTAGAGGGTGGTGGGAATCTGGAACTCAATGCCTGAAAGGGTGGTAGAGACAGAAACGCTCGTAATACTTAGGAAGTATTTGGATGTGCACTTGCAATGCCACGACAGACAAGGCTATGGGCCTAGAGCTGAAAAATGGGATTAGAATAGTTCAGTGCTTGTTTGACCAGCGCAGACCTGATGGGCTGAAGGGCCTTTTTCTGTGCTGTAGACCTCTATGACTCTAACCACCTATGCAGTCTTGTCTAGTCAATTGAAGTTGAAGGTTGATAACAAGAACACCAAACATGGGTTTGTGCATGCATGGCTCTTCCTTGATTGACATGCAAAGGCAATGCTAGTCAGCATAATCACATGTACTCTGTTTTCACTGCTGGTCTATCTAATGAAACATTAGTGACATGAAGCCACTAGATGTCATCTAGAGGCCTTCAGGCTGGAAAGACAACATCATTGTGCCATTTTCCCTCCCTTACTAGTGGTGTACATCAAGAACAACATGAATTTACTGATTATAACAATTAAAGTAATATGACATTATGATGCATACAGCAGCATTCCTACTCTGCAGTAAAGGCTTGGTGTTCCGGAGGAGCAGTCGATGATCTGGGTCCATTACATATGGTTTCTTAGCAGCACCACCACTTTTATTCTGGTCTTCGTCAGAATCATAGAACGCCTTCTCATTATTTTCATCCAGCAACTGCTCCTGAAAGGAAATAAATAATTAATTGTAAGAAAAAAACCTACTGCTATAAGCTTTAAAGGCCCTTCAATATCTCTAACATTATCTGTTTGAAAATTGCAACTATAATAACCAAGAAAAATATAACTCACTGTTCCAAACAGTACTGTATTCTAAGCTGCATAACTTACTGAGCTTGTGTTATAGTACCGGGAAATTATGAAGGGTCTAGTTTTACTGTATCTGCATGGAGTATTTATAATCTGCCAGATAAACCCATGTTTTACTCCAGCAAAGAGCTGACAGACTCAATAGCTGGACAGCCTCTTTTTGTGCTGTTCATTTCTATGGCATTGTTTCAATGTCCAGTACAAATACACACTTCCTGTTTATTGGATGTGTTGTAAGAAAATTAATTACTTGTGTAATTTTACACCATTTCCATTGCATGTTTTAACACAAGTGTTTAAGATTACAGTCCACATTGAATCATGCGTCATCTGTACAATTAAAAGTTTCAGGTTATGCTGATCATAATCCACTTTAATTTTAGATATATTTTCTGTTTTTGTATTAAATGTGAAGCTTTCCATCATGCAAAAGTAATTATTTCAAAATGAAGCATGAAATCCAGAGCAGCCAATTATTTTTGACTCCATTAAGGATTCATTCATAGAAGTCAATTCTTTTCTGAATTCTGTGTAGGGCTGCTTTTACCTGTGTTGTCGGCATACGACACTAGTTTCAACTGATAAATAAATTACTCCTTCAAAAATACAGTGGACAACCCACAGTAAGATGTGCAGGTAAATACTAAGAAAACACTCATCTGAAGCATTGTAAAGGATGTTTTTTTTTTAAAAAAAGCACTCAAGTCACAGAACCAATTGCCTTTTCTGTCAAAAGCACAATAAATAAATTGACTACCACTAAGTGAAGAAAAAGCAGACCTAAATCAGTCCCATCAAGAGCTCTATACAGCGCACAACCTAAAATTACCCTATTTTCACAACAACGGGCACTGACAGTGCTGTTAAGTGCATTAGCTGTCTACAGAGATGACAGCAAGCCATCAACTCCACTGAGCAAAGCCACTCAACAAGAAGCTGCATTTTATAGCTGAACATAAAAGTAAATAACCTTCAATTAGAGGCAAGATGTGAATTGTGGAAATATTAACTTACTAACATCTGAAATTCTTGAGCTTTGTTGTTAACTAAATTTAAAAAAAAATATATCTTCAGTTGGAGGGGGTGGGGGGGAGAAATAGAAGCCACCTTCAATTCATCCTCATCACAGTTTAACCTTCAGCATAACATTTCTACATATTAATTTTACAGCCCTACTATCTTTTTGCTTGCAGAACTAGTATCAAGCAGAAATGTCAACATGATGGCTTAACATTGCATGAATGCAAAATGCACACCATTAAAATCAGAATTCTGAAATTAGCAATCTATCCAGAGTACCTGGTTCAGTTTTCAAAATAATAATTGTATTTGAGTTCCTTTCCATTACTGCTGTCACGCCCCTAAATGCATCAATTATGGTTTAGAAATGGCATTTAGTACATGCTCCAGTCAATATGGCCACAGAGAATTAGCACTGTACCAACTTTACAAAAATGTTTTCATTAAGATTTACAAATTTTCACAATATCTCTTCTGCAAAGGGCAAATAAAATAAAAATATTCAGTTTCTAAAAAAACATGTTCATGGGATGTAGGTGTTACGAGCAAGGCCAGCATTTATTGCCCAAGCCTAATTGCCCTTGAGAAGCTGGTGGCAAGCCACCTTCTTCGATCGCTGCAGTCTATGTAATGAACATGCTCCTGCAATGCTGTTAGGTCGGAAGTTGCAGGAACTTGACCCAACAACAATGAACAAACGATGATGTATTTCCAAGTCAGAATGGTTTGTGACTTGGAGGGAATGTGAGGGTGGTGGTGCTTCCATGCATTTGCTATCTTCGTTCATCATTTGGAACGTGTTGCAGGGGCCTTACCGAAGTGCATCCGCTGCCCACTTGACGTGTGTGCGTGTGCGTCTGTGTGTGATTTTTCCAGTCAAGTGGACAGTATTCCATCACATTCCTGATTTGCACCTTGTAGATTGTGAATAGATGAATTACTTACTGCACAAAAAACAGCCCTTGATCTGCTCTCAAAAAGAGAATATTTATGACACAGGCCATTCAGCCCATCATGTCTCTGCTGGATGAAAAAGAGCTATCCAGACTAATCCTACTTCCCAGTTCTTGGTCCATTGTCCAGTAGGTCACAGCGCTTCAAGTCCAAGATAAGCACATTTTTATTTTAAATATGATTTCTGCCTCTACCACCCTTTCAGACAGTGAGTTTCCCACCAACCTCTAGGCGAAAAAATTCAACTCCCCTCTCATTGCTCTGCTAATTACACAAAATCTATGTCCTCAGCTATTGGCCTTTGTCTATTTCATCTGTGGATCTCTCAGAATGGCCTGTCAAGAAAGAGCTATACAATATTTTATATAAATTACAACAACTTCAGCCATACCAGGTCATTTATTATCCTATTCTTGAACCACCTATTCCTGAATTTGGACCTGGCCTTTGGTTCAATCACTAATTCAGTCATGCATTTAAGAATCTCAAACCTTTGTGTTAAAAAAAAAGCATTGCTCTCACCCTCTGCCGCAAGCCTCTTGCATCTATATCTCCTTGTTTGAGATCGTTTGTTCACTGAAAATCTGTTTCTATGTACTCAGTCATGTTATCTCATAATTTTGAACACATCTTTAAAATCATCCCTTTCAAACAAGTACATCCTCACATACCAAGCAGCATCTCAGTAAATCAGGACTGGCCCTTCTCTATTCACTCAAATATCCTTCCGATAGCATGGGCCCAAATGTGCTCATAATACTCCAATTTTTAAAAAATCCATTCACGGAATGTCAGCTTCGCTGGGTGGGCCAGCATTTATTGTCCATCCCTAGTTGCCTTTGAGAAGGTGGTGTTGAGCTGCCTTCTTGAACTGCTGCAGTCATAATAAATAATCATATGTACTGTGAATAAAGGGGAACTGGTGGATGTACTGCACTTAGATTCCCAGAAGGCATTTGATAAGGTGCCACATCAAAAGTTTATTGTGGAAAATAAAAGCTCATTGTGCAGGGAGTAACATATTGGCATGGATAGAAGATTGGCTAGCCAACAGGAAACAAAGGATAGCCATGAATGGGCTTTTTCTGGTTGGGAGGATGTAATGAGTGCTGCTGTTACGACCACAGCCAGTGTTAATTACTGCGAAAACCAAATCCCGAGGGAAACTTGGCTTACGGGCCATAACTTTTTTTGTATTCTGAAAACAAGAAGGCGACTTACCGATCTCAGCAATAAGAGGTCCAGTAACACTTCTGGGATTTTAACAATTAAAAGCAAAAGGTTTATTAACAAGAAAAGAAGAAAGCTTAAGCACACAAGGTTACAGTTACACAATTAAAGTTTGTCTTACAAAATATTCCCCCAGAAACACTCTGCTTGGTCAAACACACAAGTAAACACCTTCCAGGCAACACTCCCTTACAGGTGTCTACTATGAAATCCAATAATATTACACAAGGCAAACTGCTGCAGATTCAATAAAGGTGTATCACATGGCCTCTACCCTCTTCCACTCTGCGGTGGAATCCACTTCAGAATAAAACTGCTTTCCGCAGCCCAAGACTTTTCTGGCTTGACTGGATGGGTGATTTAAACTGCATCCTCTCCAAGCCTAGAGCTCCAGTTATAGCTCAATAGCTCAAACTCTCTCCACCTATCTCCATGCCTCCAGCTTAAAAGCAACTCTAAAATACTTTATTCTCTTTTACCTCAGTTCCATTGTTCTCAGATCTCTTTGAAACTCAAATCCTTCCATGTTTCCATCTTGTCTTTGGTTTCAGGTCAATAAAATATAACACCCCACTACTATTTACTGACAAGATACAGACATGTTTCTTTTTACCTCTGACTCCCCTTTGATATTCAAACTCCTAAAAACACAAATGTTAGATCTAACCTATTTAATTGTACCTCAAACTTAACACCTCTATCCTTTTCATGTTTCTAAACCCCCCAAACAACCTGGCTCCTATCAATTTCTTGCCCAGCTTAATTAACACACACAGCTGCCTTTACAAAATAACACAATATTCCTCAAAATATTAAAAACATCCATTCTTACATCACCCTTCTTAAAAAATGAACCATAATTCCAAACAGATGGTTTCATTTTCCAACCCATTTCTTATTCCTTACATTTAACTATACAAACAAAAGTATAACATTATAGTGTAGATGCATTAACATGAAAATATACACACAAGTCTTTTGTAAAAATAGAGTTCATTCCAGTCAATTCTCCATTTGCCAATATCCAAGTTCTTTTGAATTTTAAACTCCTGACAATGCATCTGCAATCAAATGTTCTCGTCCAGCTACATGTGTAATTTGTAAATTGAACAGTTGCAATAATAAACCCCACCAAAACAATCTTGTGTTTCTGTTCCGAAGCTTTTCCAGAAACTTCAAAGGATTGTGGTTAGAATATATAATTGTCTCTGAAGAATAGTTTGCAACATACAGTTCAAAATGCTGCAAAGCTAGCGCCAAGTTTAAAGTCTCTTACCCTATAGTTGAATATTTCTTCTGGTATACATTCAACTTCCATGAGAAATTTCCTACCAGCTTCTCAATTCCTAGTTCATCTTCGTGTAGCAATACAGCACCAACACCGACATCACTGGCATCAATAGCCAACTTAAACTGTTTTGCATAATCAGGTGCTGTTAGTATACCTTTCAAGCTGTCAAATGTATTTTGACACTCCTGTGTCCATTGGAACTTTGTTCTCTCATAATAATCCAGTCAACAGAGCAACTAAACTGAAGTTTGGCACGAATTTCTGATAAAATCCACTCATGCCTGGAAATGCCAAAATGTCCTGTTTTGCTGTAGGCACTGGAAATCCCACAATAGCTTTTACTTCTGCATCTCATGGGGCCACACGACCACACCCAACAGTGTAAATACATTTTCGCAAATTCATTTTTAGCCAAACTCACAACCAAATTGGCTTCCTGCAGTCGATCAAACAGTTCTTTTAAATGTTGCAAATGTTTCTCCCATGTTTGACTAAATATTATTAAGTCATCAATATAAACAGCACAATTATTCAGTCCCTCAGTCACTTTATCAGTTGCTAAAATGTTGCTGGTGCATTTTTCATACCAAAGGGCATTACTTTAAATTGATATAGAGCATCTGGCATCACAAAAGCTGATATCAATTTTGCTCTTTCTAATAAGGGAACATACCAATATCCTTGCAGCAAGTCAATTTTTGTGATAAACATTGAGTGTCCCACTTTCTCGGTACAATACTCCAATCGTGGAATAGGATATGAATCTGCCTTTGTTACTATATTCACTTTTCAGTAATCAATACATAATCTCTGTGATCCAGCTGGTTTCGGCACCATTACATTGGGTAAATTCCAATTGCTGTGACTGGGCTCTTTGATGTCGTTTTGAAGCATAAGTTCAATTTCTTTGCGTATTTGAGCTAATTTTATTGGATTTAATCTAATCTGTATGGGTGCTGCCTTATTGACTCTGAATTCTCCACATTATCATGTACAGCCATATCTATTTTCCCCAGTTTATTTCCACAAATTGCTTTGTATGACTGCAATAGCACTTTTTAATCACTCCGACAGTTTTCTGGAAGGTAATCCAATATTACATCTAGGTTGTTAAGTGCTTCCTCATTGTCCAATTTAAATTAGAGGAAGATCAATTTCAGAATCCTTAATTTCTACCCCCAAGTTTCCTTACTTAGGATTACCAGTAAACATCTCCTGTTTATTTTCTCTGTCGAAGTATTTTTTGAACATATTTATATAGCACGCTTGCTGACTCTTCCTTCTATCTGGGGTATTTACTACATAGTTTCCCTCAGTCTCTTTTCAATCTGGTAAGGTCCACTAAACCTTGCCTTCAACAGTTCGCCTCACACTAGCAACAACACTAACACTTTCTCCAGCCACAGAACTACGAGCCTTTGCCCTCATCACTTGTTGCGATATCTGTAGATATTTTCTAGCTAGTTCACATGCCTTATTTAATCTCGCTCTGAATTTCATCATATAATCCAGGAGTGTTGTTTCAGAACTTTGGTTCACTAATTTCTGCCGAATCAGTTTGAGTGGTCTCCTTACTTCATGACCATAAATTAATTCAAAAGGACTGAACCCTGTTGACTCATTAGGGGCATTGCTAAGAGTAAACAAGAATGGAATCCCTTGATCCCAATCATGTGGATAGTCTTGACTATAAGGTCCAATTATAGTCTTTAAAGCCTGATGCCACCTTTCTAAGGCACCTTGTGATTCAGGATGATAGGCTGATGACCTAAATTGCTTTATTCTTAAACTGTTCATTATTTCTTCAATGTCATGTGACATGAAATTCAATCCCTAATCCGACAGTTTCTATTGGTAATCGATACCTTGTAAAGAATTTGGTTAACTCCTCTATAATCATCTTTTCTATAATTTTCCTTAAAGGTATTGCTTGAGGAAATCTGGTGGACACATCCATGATTGTCAGTAAGTACTGATTTCCACTTTTAGTCTTAGGGAAGGGTCCTACACAGTCAATTAGGACCATGTTACAAGGTTCCTCAAATGCTGGACTTGGAATTAAAGGTGAAGGCTTAATTACTGTCTGAGGTTTTCCCATCACCTGACATGTTTGACAGAATTTGACTATATCTTTATGTAGTCCAGGCCAATAGAGATGTTTCTGTATCTTAGCTCGAGTTTTCCTAATTCTCAAATTGGAATTTCATTAGCCTCTCTCAAAATTTCATGTTGGTACCCAGATGGTATCACTACTTGGTGCACTATCGCCCACTTTTCATCTGATGGGATGAGGCAGCCTCCATTTCCTCATTAACACATTGCCCTGAATGTATTAACACTCTGGAATGTATTCTGCTTCCATTTCAGAATAAGCTGTCTGATATAACTGCTTTAAGTCTGAAAATTTCTGCTGAAACTTCACTGAACCTCATCTTCTTTAATCTTCTGAGTAATCTTTTCAAAGATTGAGCCAGCCAACTGAATTTCAAAATCCTCATCTTTTAGATTCCTCCTCTTCCTGTTTCAACTTGTGCATTTGTGATCTTGTTACCACACAATCTGGAAACAATCTGTAAAACCTCTGTCGATTGCATCACAACAGGCTGCTCTACTACAGTAGGTAGAGTAAATATCTGTGATCCAGTTATATTATTCTCCAAAATAAATTGCAATGGGCAATTTCTCTACTACTCCAACAATCACCCCTCCTATTTTCAAATCACTTTTTAAAATTTACCTGACACATTGAAATAGGTTTGACTTAGTCATGGATTCCTTTAATTAACATTTTGTCCTGCAATAACCCTACTGGACAACAGGTAGCACTATCCCATAGCTTTAAGGACTGGCATCCTTTCCTGGTCTTCCCTGTACACATGGATATATTTCCCCTTCGTATATAAAATCTTTAAATATCTCTGCAACCTGCCCTTCAGAACTCCCTTGGGTAAGTTGTGAACACATTCCCACTTCTCTAGCTACAATGGATTCTTCCTGTTCCATCGGTACACAAATGACACACTTATCTGGCCTCTGCATCTCAGAGCCCACAGGACTCTTATTTCCCAAACTCTTCTGAGTTCTAATTCCCTCAAGTGGTTTCCCATTTAACGTCCAATAACTTGATCTCATAGGTCCAGTCTTATTACAATGGTAACGTATCAGTTTCCTTCCTTCAACTGTTTTCCACTTTACCATCTTTAATAGACTGGCGTTCTTCAGCTTGGTCCTTATTAATAATATTTTTATCATCACTAGGTTTTCTAAATCTCCAACTTCCCTGCTGATAACCATATGACCCTCATCCTACACTTAACTGTTGTGTGAAATAAGACCATAAGAGGTAGGAGCAAAAGTAGCCCATTTAGCCCATCGAGTCTGCTCCGCCATTCAATGAGATCATGGCCGATTTGAATTCTCAACTCCACTTTCCTGCCTTTTCCCCATAACCCTAGATTCCCTCACTGATTAAAAATCTGTCTCTCAGCCTTGACTATACTTAACGACCCAGCCTCTTCAGTAAGGAATTCCATAGATTCACTACCCTCAGAAGAAATTCCTCCTCATCTCTGTCTTAACTGGGCGACCCCTTACTCCAAGAATATGCCCTCTGATCCTAGACTCTCCTACAAGGCGAAACAACCTCTCAGCATTTACCCTGTCAAGCCCCTTAAGAATCTTATATGTTTCAATTAGGTTGCCTCTCATTCTTTTAAACTCCAATGAGTACAGGCCCAACCTACTCAACCTCTCCTCATAAGAAAATCCATCCATATCCAGGGTCAACCTCGTGAACCTTCTCTGAACTGCCTCCAATGCCAGTATATCTTTCCTTAGATAAGAGGACCAAATCTGTTCGCAATATTCTGGGTGCGGTCTAACTAGTGCCTTGTATAGTTCTTGTAAGACTTTCCTAATGTTATACTCAATTCCCTTTGAAATAAAGGCCAACATCCCATTTCCCTATTACCTGCTGAACTTGTATGTTAGCTTTTTGGGTTTCATGCACGAGGACCCCCAAATCCCTCTGTGCTGCAGCTTTCTGCAGTCTTTTTCCAATTAAATAATATTCAGCTCTTCTCTTCTTCCTACCAAAGTGCATAACCTCACATTATATTCCAACTGCCAAGTTTTTGCCCAAACTGTTGATACGCCTCTGTAGACAAGACCACATTGGGAGCCTCGAATACAGTAGGCCAAATTGAAGGGGGTGCATACAGTGTGCCACAGGAATCAGTGCTGGGGCCTCAACTTTTTAATTTATATAAATAACTTGGTTGAAGGGATAGATGGCATGGTTGCTAAATTTGCTATTGACACAAAGATAGGTAGGAAGTAAGTTGTGAAGGAAACATGAGGCGACAAAGTGACATGGATAGGCTAAGTGAGTGGGCAAAGGCCAGGAAAATGGAGTATAAATATGGGAAAATGTGAAATTGTCTATTTTGGCAGAAAGAATAAAAAAAGCATATTATCTAAATGGTGAGAGATTTCAGAGCTCTGAGATTCAGAGGGATCTGGGTGTCCTAGTGCATGAATCACAAAAGTATACAGGTACAACAAATAATTAGGAAAGCTAATAGAATGTTATTGTTTATTGCGAGGGAAATTGAACACAAAACTAAGGAGGTTACGTGTCAGTTGTACAGGGCTCTGGTGGGACCACAGCTGGAGCAGAGTACAGGGTTGGTCTCCTTATTCAAGGAGGAAAGGTTGGACAGGTTAGGCTTGTATCCACTGGAGTTTAGAAGAATATGAGGTGACTTGATCGAAACCTTTAAGATTCAGTGGGTGTGGAGAGGATTCTTCCTCTTGTGGGAGAATCTAGAACTAGGGGTTATTGTTTAAAAATAAGGGGTTGCTCATTTAAGACAGAGATGAGGAGAATTTTTTTCTGAGGGTCCTGAGTGTTTGGAACTCCTTTCCTCGAAAGGCAGTGGAAGCAGAGTCTTTGAATATTTTTAAGGCAGAGCTAGATAGATTCTTGATTAGCAAGGGGGTGAGAGGTTATCGGGGATAGGCAGGTGGTTACAATCAGATCAGCCATGATCTTATTGAATGGCACAACAGGATTTAAGGGCTGAGTGGCCTACTCCTGCACCTAGTTCATAGGTTCATGTATGTTCGTATGTAGATTTAATGTTATCCTGCAACTTTTTAGTCAACGGCTTTTGCCATGAAGCTAAATTGCTTTTAAGGCCTTGTCCACTTGAGGTGCTGCTTTTAATGGCTTATGAATCCAAAACTCCAAATCCCTCTGCTCATCCATGTCACCCAGCTTCCCCCATTGTTTTAAAATAACTAACTGTGTTTTCAATGCGCCACTTCATACTTACTGATTCATTTCAATGTCAGTCACATATCGTCAATTCCATCATTTTATCAATAACTCTTTGTCTTTGGTCCTCAGAATTATCTACCATGCCTCTTACTTTAGGATTGTATAAAGACACCATTCCCCCTAGTTGTATATCCATATCACTGATGTACCCAGTGAACAGAAGCAGTCACAGATCAGAACCCTGGGGATACTGTTGCTCATTTATGAACTGAGGAAATGCTCTTCAATCTTACCCTATTTCTTCCTTTCTATCCAGTTTTAAAAATCAATTTGCTATCCTCTTCCTCATTCAAAGCCCCTTAACTTTATCTAATCTCTCCAATCATCTCTTGCATGACACCTCAAAGGCTTTCAATGTACACCATATCCGCTACACTTCTTTCCATCCATATTACCTCCTCAAAAGACTGGGATTTATCAGATACTATCTGCTACACATGTTTGAAATAATTTGCCCACAGGATAGTCAAACATAGTATTTGTTTAGCAATTCCCAAGATCCATCTAATTCTCCATTCCCATCCTGCTCGTTTTATGATACTATGACAAAGGAGTTATTCATAGGCTGTTTACAGCACAAGAGGCCATGAGGTCTATGCCAGCTCTCTGCAAAAGCACCTCAGCTTGTTCCACTCCTCTAACTCTGTTCACCATTATTTATTTCCTGACACTCAGCCAAGTTCATATCCATGATGCCACTGTCCTCATATGTACCCTTTTACTGCTTCATCTTATTCGCTATCTCCTTTGCCAACCAGGGAGCTCTGGCTTTGTTTTGTCTTTTCTCCTTGTGGGGACGTACCTCGATTGTTCCCAAACTATCATCCTCTTTAAAAGGCAACCCATTGTTCCATTACAGTTTTGCTGCCTATCTTGGATTCCAATTTACTTGGGCCAGATCTTTTACGCCCCACTGAAATTGGCCCTCCCACCAATTAATTATTTTTTACTTTGGGTTACTCCTTATGCTTTTTCAAGGCTAGCGTAGCTTGGCCTAAATAGCCAAGTGGTTATGGTACTGGGTTTGTAACCCCAAGATCAAGAGTTCAAATCTCACAATGGCAAACTATGAAACAATGTAACTTCATCTGAAACAGATGGAAACGTGTTTGTACTCGAAAGAGTTACATATGATCTGGCTTGGCCAAGCCAAGTGGTTATGGTACTGGGCTTGTAACCCCAAGATCAAGAGTTCAAGGCTAGCGTAAAGCTTATTATACCATGATCACTGTCCTCTAAATTTTCCCCTACTAACACTTGACCTACTTTATTCTTCAGAACCAGCTGATTATAATCAATCTGTAATCAATTAGCATACAGGCAAACACTGAGGAGACAAGGAAACCCTCAGTGGTTCTGGTCACCATTAATTCAAAATCAGGTGTTCCGCCCAAGCATACTACATTTACATAATCTCATGGCACAAATTACTTACACTCTATCCCTAAGTACAGGATCCCAAAATACTCCTTGAGCACAAAATCTAGGCTGACACTCCAGTGCATCACTGAGGGAGTGCTGTCAGAGGTGATGTTAAACCTATGTTAGCCTCCTCGGGTGGCAATAAAAGATCCCATGGAACTATTTCAAAGAAGAGCAGGGGAGTTATCCCCATGTTCTGTCCAATATTTACCTCTTCATCAACATCACAAATTGGTCTTTATCACTATTTGTGGGAGCTTGCTGTGTGAAAATTGGCTTTTACATTTCCTACATTACAACAGTGACTACAATTCATAAGTACTTCATTGGCTGGAAGCGTTTTGGGAGATCCTGAAGCTGCAAGAAAGCATTTTTCCTTTCAACTTCTAAAAGAAGTCTATCTAATTTAAATTTGAATGAATGCAAAGAGGCAAAAGAAGAGTAGGGTTATTCAAAATGTGGAAGGATGCCCAGATAGGCAATCCAAGGTACAAGAGGAAGAGCATTAACCAAATTGTGCTGCAGAATTAGTGCCCTTAGCCAAGATATTCCAGTATAGCTACAACACAAGCATCTACCCAATAATGTGGAAAATTGCCCTGCTCTGTCCTGACCACAAAAAAGAACAAATCCAATCTACTAATTACCACCCATCAGTCCACTCTCAATCCATCAGTGATGTATTAGAAGGTGTCATCAACAGTGCTATCAAGCAGCACTTAATCAGCAACACGCTCAACTGTTGCTCAGTTTGGGTTGCGCCAGGGCCACTTGGCTTTTGACCTGAATACAGGCTTGGTCCAAATATGGGCAAAAGAGGTGAGACAAGCATGACTGCACTTGACATCAGGATAGCATTTGACCGAGTGCGGCATCAAGGGGTCCTAGTAAATTTGAAGGCAAAGGGAATCAGGGGAAAATTCCCCATTGATTGTAGTCGTACCTAGCACAAAAGAAAGATGGTTGTGGTTGTTGGAAGCCAATCACCTCAATCCCAGGACATCATTGCACGAGTTCCTCAGGGTAATGCCCGAGGCCAAATTATCTTCAGCTGCTTCATCAGTAACCTTCCCATCATCATAAGGTCAGAAGTGGGAATGCTCACTGATGGTTATACAATGTTTCACATCATTCGAGACTCCTCAAATACTGAAGTAGTCCTTGCCTGCATGCAGCAAAACTTAGGCAACATTCCGGCTTGGGCTGACAAATGGCATGCAATGTTTGCACTATACAAGTAGCAAGCAATGACCATTTCCAACAAGAGAGAATCTAATCATCACTTCTTGACATTCAATGGGATGACCATCACTGAATCCCCCACCATCAAAATCCTGCAGGTTATCATTGACCAGAAACAGAATTGGATCACCTATATAAATACTCTGGCTCCAAGAGCAAGTCAGAGGGCTGGGAATTCTGTGGGAGCAACCCACCTCCTGATTTCCCCAAAGCCTGACAGTCATCTACAGCAACCAGTCAGAATTGTGATGAAATACTCCCCACTTGCCTGGATGAGTGAAGCTCCGACAACTTGCAAAAAAACTTAACACCATCCAAAGCAAAGTAGCCTGCTAGACCAGCACCCCTTCCATTCACTTCCTTCACCACCAGTGACAGTGGCAGCAGTATGAACCATCTATAAGATGCACTGCAGCTACCTGCCAAAGCTCCTTCAACAGCACTTTCCAAGCACACTACCTCTACCATCTCAGAGAAGGGCAGTAGGTGCTTGGGAACAGCAACTGCAAGACCCTCACCATCCTCTCTAAGTATATCGCCATTCCTTCACTATCGTTGGGTCAAAATCATGAAACTCCCTCCCCAAAATGCACGGAGTGTGTATCTCCACCATATGACTACAGTGATTCAAGACGGCAGCTCACCAATACCTTTTCAAGGGAACTTAGTGATGGGGAATAAATGGTGGCCCTGTCAGTGACACCCACATAACCAGAACAAAAAATAAATTAGCCTAATAGCTAATACTCATGCACTACATTGAAATTCTTGTAAAAATTTGAGCATTTTCATTTTTGGACTTGTAGCCACTAAAAAAAGTGCATAGAGGCTGCATAATTTCTCATCACATGGATTTGAATTCAAGTTCAAGTCCTCATAGAGAAAGTGCAGTGTACTGTTATTCAGAGAACTGATGATGCATTCCCTTGAATTTGTTATGATCCCAGCTGATGTTACTACTGGACAAGTCAGATCCCAGGGTGGAACCTGGCTTGATGGATCCTAACTTTTAGCTTCTGTTTAGAAACATGGAGGGCAGCTACTGAACAAAGTCTGATATCTTTTTAACAAAAGAATAAAGCATTTATTAAACAAGATGAACTATATTACATTACATGATTCCTTCATCCACAACCATACCGTTTTTGTAACTTGTTCTTACAAATCTCCACACTCCAAGATCAAGTGACAGGTGCCACCCAAAGAGATACTATGGATCTCTCATTAACTCCTCCCAGACACTCACCACACTATGAGCCAACTGGTCTCACTGAACTCTCTTTCACACGAGGATTTCTGATCTCCACTGTTGAAGAACTCGCCTTGGAATTTTCTTTCAAGCTATGCTTTCATTTGGACCTCTTCGACAAGGATCCACCTCCAGGATTTCAACCTTCCTTCTGTTGCTCCTCTGCCCTGGATCGCCAAGTACATTCAAACTGCACCTTCCATGCATTCTGATACTCAGAGTGCCACCAGTGGCCCATCGTAAGGAGTCACCCATCTTTGGCTGTCTCCTCTGATCTTCTGGCCTTTTGCAAGGCCACTTTGCCTTAATTCTGCTCCTTACAGCTTTCCCTCTTTAATTCGGAGCCTTTTTCTCTGCTCCTTACTTTAATGAACAGGATCTTGTTTCAGATTCCTGTCCTTGTCCTTTGGCGTAACTTAAAGGTCTTCTTGGGACCTTTCTCCTTTTCCTTCAGGACCTGCTCCCTGCAGTTCCCTCTCCCAGTAGACTGCCGACAATTTGGTATCTCCCTTGAGAACCAGAACTCACTTGACATTCACAGTTACTTTAACTTTAGAGCAACTCATCTAAAATTCTTAGACTTATTTTCCTCAGCAATCTGCTAATATGTCCAGTTAGAGAGACTTAAACAGCTCTCTTCACCTTAGTACATAATCATCAACTGACTAAACTGCTTTGTTTCTCTGTATCAATGGGTTTCCTGTTGCTAAGTAATAGCACAGTTTTCCCAACTTTGTTTTAACTTCGCGAAACCACTTACCCCCATCTTGAAAATGCAGGTATACAAAAAACTTCAGACTCACTGATTCCATCTCAGAGAAAAAATCTAAATGAAACTAGACCCAGGTTTCACTTTTTCAACCCACAACTAAAACATAGAAATTAAACTTAAAACTATAGCTTATTTCTAACACCCACCAATACAAACATAACTAACTCAAAACTACCTCGAGCTCCTAACAAATTTTAGAAAGCACTTATTAAGGTGTTTAACAACAGACTTGTGACGAAACCAAATGTTTATGCAAAAAGAGAGGAAATTGTGGACTGGGCAATAAATTGGCTAATAATGATCAATGTTAGTAGTTTCAATTGGACATTAGTAGCCTAAAGCATACCACTGATATGATCCCAAGACTTTTACGAGAAATTATGCAATTGAGCTGAAGAATGGATAATTAAAAAGTGTAATGTAGTCCAGTAAAACAAATATCCAGAAGAAAGCAAAACACTGCAGATATTGAAAATCTGAAATAAAAACAAAAATGCTGGAAAAACTCAGCAGGTATCTGTGGAGAGAAAAACAGTTAACGCTTCGAGTCTGTATGACTCTTCTTCAGAGCCATACAGACTCGAAACGTTGACTATTTCTCCACAGATGCTGCCAGGCCTACTAAGCTTCTCCAGCATTTTTTGTTTTTAAAACAAATATCCAGATCAGTTAAAAGATTTTGGAATACATGACCAGATTAACTGAAAAGCACGCACAATCATGACTCTGAAGTATGATTCCTATTTAACAGGCAAATCATATCATGCCCAAACTACATCACGCCCAGATTATTGAAATCTGTTACAGATTAATCTTTTATGTGAGCATATCATAAAAGTTTACATTCCATTTGAATATATGGTAGACTGCTCCTTTGGCTTTATAGATAAATACCCCTCAAGTTGAGAATTGAGTTTTACTGAACTAAAAGTCAAAGATTTAACCATTGTGTGTGTTAAATTAGCCAAGTGGGAGTGGGAACACTTAAATTGGCTTCACCATCTCTGGGCTGGGAACGGGTGGGTACACTAACTTTCTCTCCCAAATTCATTTGGTAATCTCTGATGAAAGTGTGTTATATGAATTTTGGATTAGGCAGGATAGAGCTTGGTCACAATCGAAACATTTACTGTGCAGGGTGGTGTCATAGGCCCAGCCATCTTCAGCTGTTTCACCAATGACCTTCCCTCCATCATAAGATCAGAATGTTCAGCACCATTCGCACCTCCTCGGATACTAAAGCAGTCTATGTCCTGGGCAACAATCAGGCTTAGGCTGATAAGTGGCAAGTAACATTTGCACCACACAAGTTCAGGGCAATCAAAGGTAACAGGGAGAAGGCGGGAGAATGGGGTTGAGAAACTTATCAGCCATGATTGAATGGCGGAGCAGACTCGATGGGCCGAATGGCCTAATTTCTGCTCCTATGTCTTATGGTCAATGACAATCTCCCAAAAAGAGACAATCTAACCAACTCCCCATGACATTCAACGGCATTATCATCGCTGAGACCCCCACTATCAATATCCTGGTGATTACCATTGTCCAGAGGCTGAACTGGACTAGCCACATGAATACTGTAGCTACAAGAGCAGGACAGAGGCTGGAATTCTGCAGCGAGTAACTCACCCCCTGACTCTCCAAAGCCTGTCCACCATCTACAAGGCATAAATCAGGAGTGTGATGGAATACTCTCCACTTGCTTGGATGAGTGCAGCACCAACACCACTCAAGTAGCTTGACACCATTCAAGACAAAGCAGCCCACTTGATTGGCATCCCATCCACCAATGCAGCAGCAGCAGCCTGTATCATCTACAAGATAAACTGCAGCAACTCACCAAGGCTCCTTCGACAGCACCTTCCAAACCCACAACCTCTAACACCTAGAACGACAAGGGCAGCAGATGCCTGGGAACACCATCACCTGCAAGTTCCCCACCATCCTGACTTGGAACTAGATCACCTTCACTGTCGCTGGGTCAAAATCCTGGAGCTCCCTTCCTAACAACATTGTGGGTATTCCTAGGACATATATTCCAGCGGTTCAAGAAGGCAGCACACCACCACCTTCTCAAGGGCAATTAGTTATGGGTAATAAATGCTAGCCAGCGACGCCCACATCCCATGAATGATTTAAAAAAATACTATTTGCAAAAGACATTCATTAACCTTTGGTGCCACTTAATCTTCCCCCAACATTAGTTAGTACCTTCATGCATGGCAGGTGATCTGAAAACTGGAGGGGAAAGAAAAAAGCACCAAGAACACAAGGATAATTTGCTCCCCCATGAAAGGCACACAAGCAATCTTGTTCTAAAGTTAAAAAAATAACCATGCAAGCCTCTCTGAAACCTTACCAACTGTTCTCAATATACTAATTAAAACAGCATACCAAAGTCATTACAGATGCCAGTCTTCAGCCAATTCAATTCATCCCACGTGATATCAAGAAACAGCTGCAGACATTGGATACTGCAAAGGCAATTGTACTGGAGACTTGTGCTCCTGAGCTTGCTGTACCCTTAGACAAGCTGTTCCAGTACAGCTACAACACTGGCATTTACCTGGCACTGTCGAAAATTCCCCAGTTATGTTCTGTCCACAAAAAAGTAGGACAAATCCAACCCGGCCAATTACTGCCCCATCAGTCTTCTCTCGTCATCAGCCAAGTGATGGAAGAGTCATCTAAAGAGTGATCAAACTCCACTTATTCAGCAATAGCCTGCTCACTGACGCCCAGTTTGAGTTCCACTAAGGGCACTCGGCTCCTGATCTCATTACAGCCTTGGTTCAAACATGGTCGGAAGAGCTGAACTCCAGAGGTGAGACTAGAGTGACTGCCCTTGACATCAAGGCAGCATTTGACCAAGCGTGGCACCAAGGAGCCTCGGCAAAACTGAAGTCAGCAGGAATTGGGGAAAAACTCTCCATCGGTTGGAGTCATACCTAGCACAAAGGAAGATGGTTATGGTCGTTGGAGGTCAATCACCTCAGTCCCTGAACATCACTGCAGGAGCTCCTCAGGGTCATGTCCTAGATCCAACCATCTTCAGTTACTTCATCATTGACCTTCCCTCGATCATAAGGTCAGAAGTGAGGATGTTCACTCTCAATTGCACAATGTTTAGCACCACTCACAACTAAGATACTGAAGCAGTCTGCGCCATTGTGCAGCAAGACCTAGACAATATTCAGGCTCGGGCTGAGGAGTGTCACGTAACATTCAAGCCACACAAGTGACAGGCAATGATCATATCCAACAAGAGAGAATCTAACCATCTCCCCATGACATTCAAAGGCATTGCCATGGCTGAATTCCCCACTATCAATGCACAGTGGTGTTTATCCCCAAGATGCACTTCAGCCACTCATCAAGGCTTCTTCCACAGCACCTACCAAACTTGCGGCCTCCACCACCTAGAAGGACAAGGGCAGCTAATGCATGGAAACACCATCATCTGCAATCTCCCCTCCAAATCACACATGATCCTGACTTGGAACTATATCACCGTTCCTTCACTGTTGCTGGGTCAAAATCCTGGAACTCCCTCCCTAACAGCACTGTGGGTGTAACTACGCCACATGGACAGCAGCTGTTCAAGAAGGCAGCTCCTTCTCAAGGGCAACTTGGGATGGGCAATAAATGCTGGCCTAGCCAGCAACACCCTCATCAATGAAAGAATTTTTTAAAAAATTCTAAAATCAGTCCCTAGACAATCTACTGCACAAGGACAAGTGGCATCTTTATGCATCCTTTAGCATTCCCTAAATATCAAGTGCAGCAACCAGAAACAGATATTGTACAATGGAAAAAAGATCAATGCGATGCATGGAAAAAAGAGCTAACAACTACCATGCTCTCACCAAGTTTCAATGGGACTGCTCCACAGAGCGTCTATATTGCAAAGCTGTCCATTCACCTGTTACTACAGAATGTTAAAAGGTCACATTTTAAATTCTATATATTGTATTCTGTACCTATATACATTCACAGTTTTTGTGACAGGATCATCAGCTGATATGAATTACAATTCTTGGCTTGCAGCATGAAGATATCTGCATCCGTGGAATACAAACTCAATGTACTTCCTATATAAAATCCCATTTATAGCATTAACCATGCATGATTGGATTCAGTTTGGATCAATGACAAACAATGTGATCGCTCAGGGTTTTTCCAGAGGGTTTCCCTGGAGTACTTTCATGCAATGGGAGGTATTGAATTACCCATCTGTGTGATGATATTGATTACTGGTGCCAATTGGTTATTTTTCATCAGGGTATTAGTGCTACCCTGAAGCGAAATTAAATTCCCAGTCAGAATCTGCTCCAAGGTGAAGAGATATTTTACTACAAATACTGAGACTTAATGCTTTAGAGTACATCAGTATAACATCTTATCCTAAAATTTTACCTTTTAATTATTAAATAATCCTGTAGCAGGTTCAAAATTAACACGGGCTTAATTTAATGTCCTTCACAAAATCACCAAGTAAATACAATTGAGGAAGGCCATTGTGTCCATCTCAACTCAATTTAGGAAAACATACCCTTTACAATCCATTCTATCACAGACACACAGGATTTCACTGTTTCTAACCTTTCCATCAATTGCCTTAACTACTAATTTATTTCAAGTCTTCATTATTGTCTGCATATCAGTCCCGATTTTATCTTTCACCATTTTGAATTTCAAATTTAACTTTGATAGAGTTTAATTTCTTTGCCCCCAGGCTCCATTCAAGTGACTGCTTTCAACACCAAGTTTAACTGATCTTTCCTTGTAATGAAATCCTTACACACTAGGAATCATGCATAAGTCTCTTCTTTCAAGCCTTTCCAAGGTTTCAATATCTCTCTTTCACCTCAGTGACCAAAACCAAACAGCACTCAGAAGTACACTGACCAAAGCAATGCACTGTTTCAGCATTAGACTTTGACTTGTATTCTATTGTTCCGGCTGTACAATTCATCATTGTTTCCTTCATTGATTGCTGCTCCACAATAAGTGGACAACTTAAGTGCCAAGTCTATTACCATCCCTAAATCTTTTTCAGCTTCACCCTTGGCTAGTTCAGTGAACATGCATGTCTCCTGTTTCTCTTACACTGTGCAATACCATAAACTTATATACAGTGAACTTAACAAGTGATTGTCACCCATCACATCTACCTTAGTTCTGACACATTACCCACCCCCATTTTCTTTTCCTTTCATTCATGGGATGTGGGCATTGCTGGCTTGGCCAGCAGTTATTGCCTTATTCCAAATAACTTGCATTTATATTTAGACCTTCATGTAGATAAAAAGCCTCATAGCATGACACAAGAATGGATGATGAGTCAGAACAGGTATTAGGAGGTGTGGCCAGTAGCTTGGTGGGTTTTAAAATGGCATCCTTCCATCTCAGGGGACGATAGATTGCTCCCACGGTGTACGTCATTTCTGGATTGACCGTCGTCTGTTGTGGCTGCAGAGGCCAATTCATGAGTGGCAGCACCTTCCACAGCTGGCGCAAATGAATAGCATTGGGCCAAGATCGACTGATGATTTTTCCTTCTGGTGGGCTTACTTTTCTGTCATCTGGTCACTTTTATCCTCTGCCCTTCCTGAATGCTGGGCTCCAGTCACTCCGGTTAGCAACAAGGGTTTCCCATGAATCGGCTCTGATCCTGGTCAGCTTGAGGTCTCGCTTGCAGACATCCTTGTATCACAGACATGGGCAACCTGACAGTCTTGTGGCAATTGCAAACTTGCCATAGAGCATGTCTCAGAGTGGAGCAGTCATCCTTTCAGCTAACATGACCTAGCCAACTGAGTCGCCGCCGATTAAAGAGAGCAAACATACTGGGGATCCCTGTATGCTGGTGCACTTCCATATTTGGCATTCTGTCTTGCCAGGAAATGCCCAATATTCGTCTGAGGCAGTGACAGCCATGAGTATTCGGCTGCGTTTCTTGGCTTGCATAAGTTGCCATGCTTTGTCATTGTAAAGGAGGGTGCTGAGAACACAAGCCTAGTACACATGGAGCTTTCAGCTAGTTTGCTGTTGGTCCATACTCAAATTTGACATGACAGCTGCAGCCTTGGCAACCCTGGTGCTGATTTCAGCATCAAGGGACAAGCTGTTGGCAATTCTTGATCCAAGGTGTGTGAAGCTGTCGATGGCCTCCAGAGTGAGATTGTTGATGTTGATGGAAGGTTCTGGCCTGGCCTGTAACTTTGGTCTCCCCAACGCTGATTCTCAGTCCAAACTCCTTGCAGACCCAGGAGAATCAATTTACAAACTGTAGCAAGTGAATTTCAGTACGGGTTGCCAGCATGACGTCGTCAACAAACAGCAACTCACAGACGAGGACATTACACACTCTAGCCTTGGCACACAGTGTTGCCAAGTTGAACAGCTTGCCATCAGCTCTGGCATGTAGGTAGATACCCTTAACTCAGTCACGGAAAGTGTACAATAGCAGCATGGAGAAAAATATACTGAAGAGAATTGGTGCCAGGATGCAGCCCTGCTTTACCTCACTGCTGATCTTGGAAACATCTGATGTTGCTCCATTATAACTGACAGAATTTGCATGTTCTTGTGGAAAGAAAAATGACGCCCCATAGTCCAGACAGGCAGCCTATTTTCTGCAACAGTTTAAAGAGTCTGTTTCTGCTGACAAGGTTGAAGGCCTTGTTCAGGTCTCTCTCTGAAGGCAATGTAGAGTGGTCTGCACTGTTCATGGTACTTCTCCCATTACTGCTGGAGTGAAAAAACCATGACAACTGGTGATCTGCCTGCTCTGAAGCTGCACTGAGACTCAGGGTAGATGTGTGACACCAGGGTCTGCAATCTGGTCAGAGCAACGCATGCAAAGACCTTCCATACAATACTTAACAGGAAAATGCCTCAGTGATTATTGTAGTTGCTGCAGTCCCCTTTGTTTTTGCATAAGGTGACTATTTTTGCATCAAGAATGTCTTAAGGCACAAATCTTTCCTTCCAGCAGGGGCACAAAAGTTTATGGAGATGCTGCAGTAGAGCTGGGTCTTCCATTTTTGGTAACTTCAGGTGGAATGTCATCATTTCCTGGGGCTTTACCACTGACAAGACAGTCAATGACCTTGTTGAGCTCTACTTTGGTGGGGTCTCTGTCCAGCTCCTCCATGACAGGAAAGTCTGGAATGGTGCTGAGAGCTCCTTCAGTGAGTGTTCTCCGTTGTGTAGAGTTCGAGGTAATGCCCCATCAACCTTTCCATTTGTTTGCTAGGTTCAGTGATGATCATCCCTGTCTTTGGCCTCAGGGAGGCTGATTTGGTTGCTGCTGGGCCCCATTGCCTTCTTCATTCCTTCATACATCCCTGGATTCTGCAGCAGATTGTATGCTGTTGCAGAGTTTCAGCCAGTATTGATTGGAGCAGTGCTGAGCAGTCTGCTGAAACATGATTCAGACAGCTCAGAGGGCATCTAGATTTTGCTTGCTGAAGATTTGCTTACAGTTCATGAGGGTTCTCCTCTTGGTTGCGGTAACTGATGCCATTTCAGTTCAATAAGCATCAAATCAGTATTCCTCTGATCTCTTTTCCCTCAGGTAGCCAATGCAGAATTATAGATGGTGTCGCATTTAAGATTCCACTTTGATACCACTCTCTGGCCTTAGGCATTATCTTCTGAAAGAGCCTGATAAAGGATGGGCTTTAAGAGCTAGAATTATGAATTGGACAGGCAGAATACAAGTCAGTGTGGCATGCCAAGAGGGGGTTGGAAAGGCAGAATGGCTATATGACTTAAGGTACAGTCATCCAACTGTGGGGCAAATGGAGAGGGTATTGCACAGAGTTGGAAAAAAATATTTGCTGCTATGTTGGTGGAGGTGTTTGTGGGGGAGGGTGCATGGTGTGTGGCTGTTGGACTGAATGAGTTTACAAACATAGGGAAGGACAAATTCAAGATGGAATTTAAATGAAGATGAAAATATTAGGAGTCTGCGAGCTAATGTAATTCAGCGAGCAAAGGGGTGATGGATATGCAGGGTTGGGTTAGGTTACTGCTAGAGTTTTGGATGAGCTGAAGTTCACCACAGGATAGGAGGCAGCCTATAACATTGCAATGGCAAAATCTGGAAACTACAGAAGACAACAGGTAACTTTAAACATTTTGAATTGTAAGCAAAGTAACAAAAGCACACACCTGCAAAGAATGAATATTCTTGCAACATTAAATATGGAAACATTCATAAACATCAGGTTTCTGTAGGAGTATGTTAGCTACCAATTTATGTATAAGTTGAATAGAATTGCACGTAAACTCCAGTTTTCACCACACACAATAGTGTTTAACTTCAGCTTTACTCAAACAATTGAATCATTTTAGATCAGGTAATATTATAACAATTGATCGTAGAAGGTGGAGTTTCTTTCATTGGCACTGTACACAAGTCATACTTTCACACAGCTTTTGAGACTTCCAAACCTGGGTCACAACTTATGTACCAATGCAAGCACAGTAATTGACCAAAGAACTTTTTACTGCTACAATCTAAACGTGTGTTTTGGGAGTAATTAAAAATGTTATAAACAGCAAAGTCAGTGTTTTAATTATTTCTCCATAGCTCCAAGTAACTCTTAAACAATCAACTTCACACTAAAAGGAGCAAAAACTTGATTGAATTCTGATGTTAGGTAAATTGAGACAAAGCACAATGCAACTCATTTGAAAAACAGCTTGTCTTGATACTCAATTATGTGTTTTATTCTAAACATGCCAAAATCTTTAAATTTAAAAACCCAAAAAACACATCTATCGAAGCTGTGCAGTGGAGGCAAATCAACTGAAAGGACAGTCATTAAACCAGAATGCATCAACCATCACATTGCTCCAGCTGCTGGGTTAATTCAGCCCTCTGTCACTGCCACATCAGTAACTCCAGTTCAACTATATCAGTACCTGGTGTTTAAATTATGAAACAACAAAGACAAACCTATTTTAAAAATTAAGCACCTCTTTCTCTTCATTTTTATGAACATCAAAATGAAGGATGTCAGTGTCAGAAAACAGAAAAGAGAGGTGGTATTGAGGCTTCTGTACCTGTCATCATACCACATACTGACAAGAAAAGGAAATACATAGCCAGGCTTTACAATCCAACCCATATTCAACATTGAATCCCTGGATGTAGACCAAAATTGTTGCTCAAAATGCAATTAAATTAATATGCAGGTTTATTTGACACACTTCAGTGCCAGATTACAGGATTGTCCATTGAACACAGGTAACTGATGAAATTTCCTTTAAACTTATGCTGCAAAAACATTTCAGCTAATCAATTTGGACAACTACTAAACTGTATCACTGGCACTTCTACTTCCGACAGAATTTTGGGTCCCCAAAAGTGCCTGTTGCAGTTGTTTCTAATCAGATCTTTGAGATTTTAACAAATAAATTTCCAGAATTCTCAATTCCAATTTTCATCCTAAAAGTAACATTTTTTCAAGCCAGGTATTAAAAATCGACTATGGTACTGGGCTTGTAACCAAGATCAAGAGTTCAAATCTCACAATGGCAAACTATGAAACAATGTAACTTCATCTGAATAGGAACAGATGGAAACGTGTTTGTACTCGAAAGAGCATCGGCGGAGAAGAAAAGAGTTGACGTTTCGAGTCCTCATGACGCTGATGCTGCCGGACCTGCTGAGTTTTTCCAGGTAATTCTGTTTTTGTTTTGGATTTCCAGCATCCGCAGTTTTTTGTTTTTATTAAAAATCGACTATTTGGTCTGTACATCTTTTTGAAACAAATAAAGCTACATTGCTGAGATTGTGCCTAGTGTGGTCTACAGTAAAAGCAGTGTCACACAATTGACAATTTGAAGACCCATGGCATAAGAGTAGGTACTGAAAGTAAACACTCTTGAAATGGATCAATTTTCAAACAAATTTTCTTGAATAACTGATAGTATAGCAGATGGGCTAAAACAGAACACAAGGCAGGAATAGGTCAAGCACTTATGTCGCAAACTAAACAAGCTTATCACCCCAACTCCAGTATACATTACTGGGTTCTATTTTGATATTATGCTGGTCAATATCTGGGAGCATCCCCAATTAAATAAACCATAATCCCGAAGCAAAGTTTATTATGTCTTAGAAAATTTTAGCAAATTCCTTCATGCCACAAGTTCACTGCATATTGAGCACAGAGATAAACCTCTCTCCTTGCCCAGTCTCAAGGATAACACATTTCTAAATCTGGATGTCCAGTTAAAGACTCATGTTATAACTACCATGGAGCTTTAGACGTTACTTTCACACTGCTAATGTTCCTTTTGCAAAAAATAATACTGCATTCCATCAAACTCTTAGGTATTTTCCTCAAACTTTCTCCTAATCCTTCATTGAGCATATTCAATATGTATTTTTAAAATAGGAAAAATTATTTAAAATGTTAAGCTGGGTTGTAGATTTATGCATCAGTCAACTGTAAGGGCATCTCTTTAACAATGGTATTTTTGTAACATTTACAAAAATTTGTAACATTCATTTTATCAGTCTCCCAAATTTATTAACTTAAAAAGGTTCAATTTCCATTTTCCTACATCAGCTCCATTTATAAATGTCAAACTCTATAAATATGCTTTTATTTTCTTTTAGTCAAGCACCCCGTTAACAAATCTCCTCATTAATATGTAAATATAAAGTCAATCGGTCTTCTCTTTGACAGCACTATGAATTCCAAGTACTGCACTGTGTAATCGGCTTTACTTAGGCTAGAATATTCATCATAAAAGTTGTCATGTAAGAAAAATTACACAAAATATACCATAATTGATATGACTGCTGTCTAGTTAATAGTCCTTTAATTGTCACCTCGAACATACAGTGGTAGATTTACATCCTGATGCTGAGAAGTCAAATCCATAATGCAATGTTTACGCAAAAACACAAAAAATTTAACTTAAGTTTGCATAATTTTTAATGTAACTTTTTGCTTTGCACTTTGATTATTTGCTTCAGTCGCTTTACTAGGTACTTGCAAAAGTGCAAAGAAACATTTGCATGGATGGTACCAGGACTGAGAAATTAGCTATTGGGAAAGATTGATCATGTTGGGACCTTCTGGTTGAGAAAAGAGAACTTAAAAAATAGAGTCCTGTGAAACGATGAATGGGTTGGACAGAGTGGATAAGAACATAAAGAGGAGGAATAGACCATTCTGATATTCAATGAGGTCACGGCTGATCTGATTGTGACCTCCCCTTTCCACAAGCTCCCATGCACATGAAAAAAACTGTCCAATATGGAGAACACGTCTCCATCGTGGAAGAATCCAAACTAGGGGCCATAATAATTGACCGGGTAGACAGATCATTTCCGCTGGTTCAGGGAGTCTAAAACACGGGGGCACTTCTCAGGGTAAGGGGCCAATCATTTGGGACTGAGGTAAGGAAATTACTTCACTTTAAGGGTTGTGAATCTTTGGAATTCTCTACCCCAGGCGGTTGTGGATGTTCCATTGTTGAATACATACAAGGCTAGGATAGACAGGTTTTTGGTCACCCAGGGAATTATGGGATATGGGGAGCTGGTGGGAAAATGGAATTAAAGCCCGAGATCAGCCACAATCGTACTGAATGGCAGAGCAGGCTCGACAGGCCATACGGCCTACTCCTGCTCGTATTTCTTGTGTTCTTGTTCTTTTAAATATGGGACAGTTACGACTGAATCCAGTCAGAAAAATGAGAGATTTCTTGACTCAAAGTAGTTAAAATGTGCAATAAGTTTGGCTCCAATTCCACCTAGCCCATTACAGCCATTGTATCTCCAGCAATGGCTTCTCTCCCCTCTGCTGCATGGTTACTCTAAGAATTCCTCAAGGATCTCGGCTCGCTCCCATCCTCAATGTTATTTATGTGCTGCCCCTTGGCAAGATCATCTATTATCATGAGGCAAGCTTCCTAACATTGAACAAGATTGCTAACAAAGCCAAGCAGAGTTGTCCCACACTGGTTACCACATATTATGCATGAAAACAATAAGTTCTGGTTGCGCAGATTAAAATCATAACCTGGTAGCTTAAAAAGTAGTAAAATCTGGGGAGTTGCATGCTATTCATAATACTGACCTTTTTTATG
Organism: Carcharodon carcharias; assembly: GCF_017639515.1. Lineage (NCBI taxonomy): Eukaryota > Metazoa > Chordata > Chondrichthyes > Lamniformes > Lamnidae > Carcharodon > Carcharodon carcharias. Next base: position 162,030,301 of record NC_054470.1, read on the forward strand.
GAAAAAAATAGCCAAATATTTTTGGATTTCTTTTGAAAAAAACTTGATTTTGTGAACTGCAAGGGTGTGCACATCAAGCCTCCCATTGTGGAGTAGTGAGCAAGAAGGGCTTCCATATAGCTACACTGGGTACAGAGATTGCATATTTGGGCTATAAAATTAATAAATAAAACACAGCTGGCTGGGCAGAGGGGATACAAAGTCCACAAACCTGTTTTGCATGGCCGGATAGCACAAATTGGAAGCAAATAAAAAACATGAAAAGGCTGGCAAGAAATAAATACAGAGGGAAAAACCTTCTGGAAAGTAATAACACTGCAGGAAACCAAGCCAAAAGTTAAGTTCAATACAGTGTGCTGCATATTTTAAAACATTGACTCGCCTAGGCCCACTCTCGGATCCCTTCCCTAAACTCCTGTCTCTACACATCTCTCTCCTCTTCCAGACTTTTCTTAAAACTCATCTCTGACCCAGCTCCTGTCACCCCTACTTGGGCCAAAAATCCATTTCCCCCCCGCCTATGACTCTGCTAAATGCCGTGGAATATTTATTCTAAAATTAAAGGCTCAATATGAATTTAAATTGGTGTTGCAAAAGAAATTGCTGAGAAGGAATTTTAGCAACCTAAAGATTAACTTGTCACTAATTGGAGTAGGCTTTCATCTTCACCACTTGGACAATAATATGGTACAGTATCTCAAATACTCATTGCAGAAACTGCCTCAACTTAAATTTCATTACAAGTAAATGGAATAAAAATTGGCTAGATTTTATGAATGGTGAGTGATCGTTCCACCAGCTTAACACCTGGCAGCCAAGACTGGAATCTATTCCATTATGTCTAAATAACATGAGGTAGTAATAAGCAATATAACAGTTATGTTGTCCAAGAAATCTGCGCCCATCCAATTCTGGCCTCTTGTGCATCCCCAATCGTAATTGCCCCATCATTGGTGGCCATGCCTTCAGCTCTCTAGACCCTAAACTCTGGAATTTCCTCCCTACACCTCTCTATCTTGCTTCCCTCCTCTAAGACACTTCTTAAAACATACTTATTTGATTAAGCTCTTGGTCATTTGATCTAATTTCACCTTTTGTGGCTTAGTATCATAATTTGCTTTTTAATGCTCCTGTAAAGCACCTTTGGATGTTTCTCTGCATTAAAGGTGCTACATAAATATAAGTTGTTGTTAAATTGATTTCAATTCCTCAGATGTCATTTTAAAACTGTGCCTTGGTCAGGCTAACCTGGAACACAGCTTTCAGTTCTAGTTAACACATTATCATCCAGACACAGTGCAAAGGTGCAGAAAGCGGCGAGACCGATATCCAAATTCAGAGGAGAGAGATGAGAAAATTTTGATAAGCTAGGAATCTTTGATATTATACGCATACATTGAAGTGAATAGAAAAGGTAAGCTTGAAGCAAAAAAGTCCAAGATGACTGAAGGGTTTGGTGAGCAAAGGTGAGTGTGGTAGTGGAACCTTCAAGCAGAACCTATTTGGAATTTTCTTCTCTAATACAATTCTGGATAGACTAATTTAGACTGCGATGTCAGTCTTTGATCAAAAGATACATTTGTTGCTTAACACAACTAAAATATCCAATTTCAGTATCAGATTTCTCTGAAAATTTCAAAAATATTTTGGAAGCCATTTATTTTGCAAGAATGGATGATAGGAGGGACTATTACCAAGAATCATTCACATTGAGTATGGTATTTATAACAAAATAACTTATTTTAAGTTTGTTATAAATTATTAGAAACCAACTGGAGCTCAATTTAGTCTTTGCATTAATATTCACAAACAATACAACATATAATTTCAAACCTTTTTATTTAAATTTCCATGTAATGAGAGGCTTGCCTAATGTTTCTCAGAAGCATCTCAAAACAGACAAATAATTAATTTTGCAAACATAAGCATGTGAGGCAATGAAAAAGACAGAATTCTTTCCCCAGCACAATACCCACCTCTTTCCATGGACTTAGAAACTGTGTTCGTGCATAGCGAGTGAGCATGTTGATTATAACGACCTGTCCCCACTCCTCCACGTCTACCAACAGGTTACACAGCTTGCGGTAATTCTTGTGAATCAAGTCAATTCGCTCAGGGCAGACCTCTTCAAACGACATTACAACACTTCCAGCTACTAGCTGTAAACAGACAACACAAAACAACATGAGTAAAGTGAAACTCAAATCAACTTGTAGAAGTTGATTATTCTCTGGAGCAACATCATTACCGTCAGTGCAAAAATGTGCAAACAGCTTTTCTCCAGAGTCCGTCTAATTCCACGAACAGGGCAACTTATCACACAAAGCCAAAAAATATATAAATTACTTTACAAAATTAACTTAATTATTTGCGAGTGAAGTCTTTTTTAAAACATAACTGCCAACTTCAAACATCATTCTGATTAAAAAAAGCATTAATGGCAACACAAAAGGAGCCAATGATGAAGTGATTATTCAGGATTGAAGGAGGAGGTTTGTTGCGGAGTGAGCATCTGCAACAGTACAGTAGGCTGAATGGCCTCCTTCCATGCTCAAAGCTCTGGGCTTTATTTCAAGACAAGAATGGCTAAAATCACATTCAAACAGCCTGTTGAGGTGATGCACAAAGTATAGAATCATAGAATGGTTACAACACAAAAGGATACCATTTGGCCCATTGTGTCTTTGATGGTTCTCTGAAGGAGCAATTCACCTTGTGCCAATCCTCTGCCTTATCCCCACAGCCTTGCAAATTTTTCCTTTTCAGATAATGATCCAATTCCATTTTCAAAGCCTCAAGTGACCCTGCCTCCATCACATACTCAGGTAGTGCATTCCAGATCTTAATCACTCACCGTCTAAAAACATTTTTCATGTCGCCATTACTTCCTTTGCCAATTAGCTTATATCAGCACCCTCTGGTTCTTTATCCTTCCACCAACGGGGGAGGCAATGGTGTAGTGGTATTGTTGCTGGACGAGTAATCCAGAGACCCAGGGTTAAGCTCTAGGGCCCCGGGCTTGGATTTCGCCACGGCAGATGGTAGTACTTGAATTCAATAAAACTCTGGAATTAAAAGTCTACTGATGACCATAAAACCATTGTTGATTGTCGTAAAAATCCTTCTGGTTCACCAATGTCCTTTCGGGATGGAAATCTGCCACCCTTACCTGGTCTGGTCTACATGTCACTCCTACTGATACTGTCAAGGACAGATGCATCTGCAGCAGGCGGGTTTGGTGAGGTTGAGGTCAACATGTTTTTTCCTTCTTGTTGGTTACTTCACCACCTCCAGCAGACCCGGTCTAGCAGTTATGTCCATTAGGACTCAGTCTGTGGTAGTGCTACATCATGGTGATTGACATTGAAGTCCCCCATCCGGATTACATTCTGTGACCCACAGCAAGCTACTCAGTTGTATTAAGCTGCTATAAAGTCTCAAAAATAGAATGAAACCGGACAGACGACCCAGCATCGAACTAGGCACTAGATTGGGTCTGTGGCAGGCCGTAAGGGAACCAAGAGAGAAAAACATATCCTCACCAACCTGCCTGCCACAGATGCATTTGTTCATGACAGTATCGGTAGGAGTGACCACCGCACAGCCGTTGTGGAGACCAAGTCCCATCTTCACACCGAGGGTACCCTCCAGCGTATTGTGTGGCACTATCATGTTAAATAATCCATCAACTCAAGACTGGACATACATGAGGACGGTGGGCCATCAGTAACAGCAGAATTGTACTCAAACATAATCTGTAACCTCATGGCCCAGCATATCCTCAACTCTACCATTACCATCAAGCCAGGAAATCAACCCTGGTTCAATGAAGAGTGCAGGAAGGCATGCCAGGAGCAGCACCAGGCATACCTAAGAATGGGGGGGTCAACCTGGTGAAACTATAACACAGGACTACTTGCGTGCCAAACAGCAGAAGCAACAAGTGATAGACAAGGCTAAGGGATCCCACAAGCAACAGATCAGATCTAAGCTCTGCAGTCCTGCCACAACCAGTCGTGAATGGTGGTGGACAATTAGACAACTCACTGGAGAAGGAGGCCCCACAAATGTCTCCACTCTCAATAATGGGGGAGCCAAGAACGTGAGTGCAACAGATAAAACTACAATCTCAGCCAGAAGTGCCAGGTGGATGATCCATCTCGGCCTCCTCCAGAGGTCCCCAGCATCAGAGATGCCATCTTCAGCCAATTCGATTCACTTCACATATGATCAAGAAACGGCTGAAGGCACTGGATACTGCAAGGACTATGGGCTCTGGCAATATTCTGGCAATAGTACTGAAGACTTGTGCTGCAGAACTTACCGCGCCCCTAGCCAAGCTGTTCCAATACAGTCGCAACACTGGCATCTACCCGCTATATTGAAAATTGCCCAGGTATGTCCTGTACACAAAAAGTAAGACAAATCCAACCTGGCCAGTTACTGCCCCATCATTCTACTCTCCATCATTAGTGAAGTAATGGAAGGGGTCATCAATAGTGCTATCAAGTGGCACTTGCTCACTGATGCCCAGTTTGGGTTCCGCCAGGGCCTTTCAGCTCCTGACTTCATAATAGCCTTGGCTCAAACATGGACAAAAAAAGAGCTGAACTCCCAAGGTGAGGAGTGAGAGACTGACCTTGACATCAAGGACACATTTGATAAGGTGTGGTATCAAGGAGCCCCAGCAAAACTGGAGTCAATGGGAAATGGGGAGAACTCTCCGCTGGTTGGAGTCATACCTAACACAAAGGAAGATGGTTGTGGTTGTTGGAGGTCAGTCATCCCAGCTCCAGGACCTCACTGCAGGAGTTCCCTCAGGGTAGTGTCCTCGGCTCAACCATCTTCAGCTGTTTCATCAATGATCTTCCTTCCATCACTAGGTCAGAAGTGGGGATGCTCATTGAGGATTGCATAATGTTCAGCACCATTCACGACTCTTCAGATACTGAAGCAGTTCATGTCCAAATGCAGCAAGACCTGGACAATATCCAGGCTTGGGCTGACAAGTGGCAAATAACATTCATACCACACAAGTGTCAGGCAAAGACCATCTCCAACAAGAGAGAATCTAAACATTGCTCCTTGATGTTCAATAGCATTACCAGCACTGAATCCCCCACTATCAACATCCTGGGGGATACCATTGACCAGAAACGGAACTGGACTAGCAATATAAATACTGTGGCTACAAGAGCAGGTCAGAGGCTCGGAATCCTGCGATGACTAACACACCTCCCAACTCCCCAAAGCCTGTCCACCATCTACAAAGCACAAGTCAGGAGTGTGATGGAATACTCTCCACTTGCCTGGATGAGTGCAGCTTCCATAAAACAAGAAGCTTGACATCGTTCAGGACAAAGCAGGCCACTTAATTGGCACCATATCCACAAACATTCACTCCCTCCACCACCAACGCGCAGCAGCAGTGTGTACCCTCTGCAAGAAGCACTGCAGGAATCCATCAAGGGTCCATAGACAGCGGCTTCCAAACCCACGACCACTACCATCTGGAAGGACAAGAGTCGCAGATGCATGGGAACACCACTGCCTGGAATTTCCCCTCCGAGTCACTCATCATCCTGACTTGGAAATATAGAAACTAGGAGCAGGAGTAGGCCAGTCAGCCCTTCAAGCCTGCTCTGCCATTCATTATGATCATGGCTGATCATCCAACCCAAAAGCCTGCTCCCACTTTTTCCCCATACCCTTTGATCTCTTTCGCCCCATGAGCAAAATCTAACTCCTTCTTAAAAACATACAATGTTTTGGCCTCAACTATTTTCTGTGGTAGCGAATTCCACAGGCTCACCACTCTCTGGGTGAAGAAATTTCTCCTCATTTCAGTCCTAAATGGCCTAGCCCATATCCTTAGACTGTGACCCCTGGGTTCTGGACTCCCGCATCATCGGGAACATCCTTCCTGCATCTACCCTGTCTAGACCTGTTAGAATTTTATAGGTTTCTATGAGATCCCCCCTCATTCTTCTGAACTCCAGCGAAGAAATCCCAACCGACTCAATCTCTCCTCAAATGTCAGTCCCACCATCCCAGGAATCAATCAGGTAAACCTTTGCTGCACTCCATCTATAGCAAGTACACCTTTCCTTCCATAAGGAGACCAAAACTGCACACAGTATTCCAGGTGTGGTCTCACCAAGGCCCTGTACAATTACAGCAAGACATCCCTGTTCCTGCACTCAAATTTTCTGGCTATGAAGGCCAACATACCATTTGCCTTCTTTACCGCCTGCTGCACCTGCATGCTTACCTTCACCGATTGGTGTACAAGGACACCCAGGTCTCGTTGCACATTCCCCTCTCTCAATTTATATCTCTGTTCCTTCACTGTCGCTGGGTCAAAATCCTGGAACTCACTTTCTAACAGCACTGTGGGTGTACCTACACCCGTGGGCTGCAGTGGTTCAAGAAGGCAGCTCACCACCACCTTCTCAAAGACAACTAGGGATGGGCAATAAAAACTGGCCCAGCCAGCAAGGCCCACATCCCATGAATAAATAAATAAACAATTTCTCTCCATCTATTCTATCCAGGCCCCTCAAGCCTTTGAATGCCTGTCAAATCTCCTCCCAACCTTCTCCAAGAAGGTTGAAGGTCTTCAGTCTATCTACCTAACTAAAGTTCCTTATCCCTGGAATCATTCTGTGAAAAAACAAAGTGGGTTGGGTTGGGTTGGTCAATTGTTGACCAGCTTTCTGTTTGTACCAAGTAGTCACCTTCCCCATAATTGGTGAAGCATAAGACAGTAGAAATCTGCAAATCATAGTGGAAGCTTCAGGTGTTTTTCTTTGACATATTCACTGAAGAATACATGAAAGGATTCAAACTATCCCCTTCTAACTACCCATTTCATAATAGTTTAAAAGATGCAATCAATTTTTAAAAATCGGCCCCAGTGTAAGTACTGCAAAGTAACATGTGTAATAAATTTGAGCAATTATTAATGGTTTGTGAAATGGCAAGAGCAACAGCTATAAGGGCAGCAGCATATACAGAGTGATGGTTTGCTTACCTAAGCTTTAGTTCATAAGGATAGAACTTGATAAAGAAAGAGAGGAAACAACTCAACAAATATTTTAAGTTTTCAATATTGAAGTTGTTGCTGCAAGGAGTCAGAGTTAGAAAAGAATAATGAGAAACCTTTTGCCCCAAGCATATCTGGTTTTGAATTTCTCTTCCTGCATTAATTAGTATTTGTTTACAATTTCATCTCTGTATTTAAAATTTACTAAGTGTATATTTCCATTGCCATTAAACACCTGTCAGTACACATATGACAGCAAGTCTTCTGCTTTAGCCTTGTATAGGGAAGGCAAATCAAACTGACACACATATATGAATGTTTCTCAAGAACATAAGAAATAGGAAAATTCAATAAGTTCGTGGCTGATCTTCCCTGTTTCGATTTCCACATTCCCACTGAACTCCGATAAGCTTCGATTCCCTTGCCTGACAAGGATCGATCTACCTCTGCCTTAAAAATATCCAACGACCCCACCTTCACCGCCTTCTGAGGCAGAGAGTTCCAAAGTCACACAACCCTCAAAAATTTTCTCCTGATCTGGGTCCTAAAAGGGCGACCACTAATTTTAAAACAGTGCCCCCTAGTTCTGGACTCACCCGCAAGAGGAAACATCCTTTCGATGTCCAACTTGTCAAGGCCGTTCAGGATCTTGTATATTTCAAGCAAATCACCCCTCACTCTTCTAAACTCTTCTAAACAAGCTCAGTCTGTCCAACATTTCCTCTTAAGACAACCCACTCATTCCAGGTATCAATCTAGTAAACCTCCATGAAATGCCTCCAATGCATTTACATCTTCCTTTAAACAAGGAGACCAAAGTTGCACACAGTATTTGAGATGCAACCTCACCAATGCCCCGTATAACTGTAGCATAACATCCTTACTTTTATGTTCAATCCCTCTCGTAATAAAAGGATAGCATCCATTAGCCTTCTTAATTACCTGCTCTATCTGCATACTAACTTTTTGTGATTCATGTACTAGAACACCTAGATCCCTCTGCACCTCAGAATTATGCAGCCGTTCTCCATTTAAGTAATACTCTGCTTTTTTGTTCTTCCTGCCAAAGTGAACAACTTCACATTATCTCACATTAAACTCCATTTGCCAGATCTTTGCCCACTCACTTAACATATCTATACCCATATGCAATCTCATGTCCTATTCACAATATATTTTCCTATCTGCCTTTGTCATCTGCAAATTTAGCTGCCATGTCTTCACTCCCCTCATCGAAGTCATTAATGCAATTCATAAAAAGTTGAGGCCCCAGTACAGACCCCTGTTGGACGCCACTCGTAACATCCTGCCAATCAGAAAAGGACGCATTTATGCAAACTCTGCTTTCTGCCCGCCAGCCAGCCAATCTTCTATGCATGCTAATGTGTTACCCATTACACCATGTGCTTTTATTTTCCGTAATAATATTTGATGCGGCACCTTATCAAATGCCTTCTGGAAATCCAAGTACAGTACGTCCACAGGCTCCCCTTTATCCACTGCGCATGTTACTCCTTCAAAAAACTCCAATTAATTTTCCTTTCACAAACCATGCTAACTCTTCCCTAATGCCTTGAGCTCTTCTAAGTGCCCAGCTATAACCTCCTCAATGATAGATTCTAGTAGCTTCCCCATGACAGATGTCAAGCTAACTGGCCTACAGTTCCCTGTTTTTGATCTCCCTCCCTTCTTGAAATGCTAATTTCCAATTTGATGGAACCTTTCTAGAATCTAGCAAATTTTGGAAAATTAACACTAGCGTATCAACTACCTCATTAGCCACCTCTTTTAACACCCTAGAATGTAGTCCATCAGGACCTGGAGACTTGTCAGCCTGCAGCTCCATCAATTTGCTCAGTACCGTTTCCCTAGAGATTTCAATTTCACCAAGCTCCTTTCTCCTGTTCACCTCCTGATTTGCAGATATTACTGGAATGTTTTTTGTATCCTCTACAGTGAACGCAGAAGCAAAATAGTTGTTCATTTCTTCCGTCATTTCCTTATTATCTACTATTAACTCCCCATTGTCACTTTCTAGAGGGCCAACACTTGCCTGACTTACTCTTTTCCTTTTTAAATATCTGTAGAAACTATTGCTATACATTTTTAAATTTGTAGTTAGCTTCCTCTCATTCTCTAATTTTTTTTCCCTGATTAACCTTTTAGTCATTCTCTGGTGTTCTTTATATTCTGGCCAATCATCTGTCCTGCCATTCATCTTTGGGGAGTTGTAAGCTTTTTCCTTAACATTTTACTTAACCACAGGTGGTGTATCCAAGGTCAATTCTTCAAGGTCAATTGTCAAGAGATATCCAGTTAGTTTACCTTAGTCAGAAACAGGGCAAGGCAGCATTACAAATGATCCTGCTTTCTACTCTTAACGTCACCATGAGCACCTCCTTTAGCTAGTATCACACCATCAACAGCCCTTCGACCTGTTGTTTAGGAGATTTTTTGCAATCTTTCCTTGCCTCCACCTATCACTGGCCTTCTATCCAGCTTCACTTGTCCCACCTCCCTTAAACAGTATATACTTCACCACATTTTTACTTCTTAGTTCTCAAGAGTCATAAGGACTCAAAATGTTAACACTGTCTTTCTCTCCACTGATGCTGTCAGACCTGCTGAGTTTTTCCAGCATTTTTGTTTCAGATTTCCAGCATCCGCAGTATTTTGCTTTTATTACAAAATTAATTCTCTATTGACTAATTCAACAGGTAGAAGTAACCTAGAGAAACAGAGGAGATAATACAGGATAAAAATAGGAGATATAGTTTAAGACACTCAGTTTATAGCGCTCTTGCTTATACAGTCATAGAGATCTACAGCACAGAAAAAGGCCCTTCAGCCCATCGAGTCTGCGTCAGTCAAACAAGTACCTAACTATTCTAACTCCATTATCCAGCACAAGGCCCATAGCCTTGTATGCCATGGCATCCAAATACATCTTAAATGTTATGAGGGTTTCTGCCTCTACCACCCTTTCAGGCAGTGAGTTCCAGATTCCCACCATCCTCTAGGTGAAAAAATTCTTCCTCACATCCCCTCTAAACCTCCTGCCCTTAGCTTAAATCTATGCCCCCGGTTATTGATCCCTCCAGCAACGGGAAAAGTTCCTTCCTGTCTACCCTATCTATGCCCCTCATAATCTTATACACCTCAATCATGTCCCCCCTCAATCTCCTCTGCTCCAGGGAAAATAACCCCAGTCTATCCAATCTCTCCTCATAACTAAGTCTCCAGCCCAGGCTACATCCTGGTAAATCTCGACTACACTCTCTCTAGTGCAATCACATCCTTCTAAAATGTGGATTCCAGAACTGCACGCAATACTCCAGCTATGGCCTAACCAGCATTTTATACAGTTCCAGCATAGCCTCCCTGCTATTTTATTCTATGCCTTGGCTAATAAAGGCAAGTATCCCATATGCCTTCTTAACCACCTTATCGACCTGTCCTGCTACCTTAAGGGACCGTTGGACATGCACACCAAGGTCCCTATGATCCTTGGTACTTCCCAGGGTCCTACCATTCATCGTATATTCCTATGCCTTGTTTGTCTTGCCCAAGTGCATCACCTCACACCTATCTGGATTAAATTCCATTTGCCACTGATCAGCCCATCCGACCAGCCCGTCTTTATCCTCCTGTAATCTAAGGCTATCCTCCTCACTATTTACCACCCCACCAATTTTCATATCATCCGCAAACTTACTGATCAACCCTCCTACATTCAACTTTAGATATACCACAAACAGCAAGGGACCCAACATCAATCCCTGTGGAACCTCACTGGACACAGGCATCCAGTCACAAAAACACCCCTCGACCATCACCCTCTGCTTCCTGCCACTCAGCCAATTTTGGATCCAATTTGCCTTGAATCCCATGGGCTCTTAACTTTGTTATCAGTCTCCCATGCAGGACCTTAACAAAAGCCTTGCTGGAGTCCAAGCAGACTACGTCAAATGCATTGCCCTCATCTACGCAACCGGTCAACTCTTTGAAAAATACAATCAAATTGGTCAGACATGATTTCCCCTCAACAAAACCATGCTGACTGTCCTTGATTAATCCCTGCTTCTCCAAGAGTAGATTAATTCTGTCCCTCAGAATTGCTTCCAATAGTTTCCCCACCACTGATGTTAGACTGACTGACCGACCTGTAGTTCCCTGGTTTATCCCTTTCTCCCTTCTGCCCTGGAATGCTGCTTTGGGCTGCAGTAGTGTGCTTAAGTTGGAGTTTGGTGACTGAGGGAATTTAAGGGTTAATTTCCATCTAAAGTTTAGTCTCTCTTTAATTTAGTAATTAACTGAAAGTTGCTGTTTCGTTTGGAAGGAGGTAAGTTTTAGGCCAACTTTAAAGCAGAGTTTATACAGGCTCTGCTTGCAGCTACAACTAGTTAATTAGATAACTGGCTTAAACAGGTTTCCGAAGCTAGATTCAGAGAGTATAAAAACAGGCCATCTTACAGTGCCGACTTTGTCTGCACTGGAGTGCTGCTTTGGGCTGCAGTAGAGTGCTTAAGTTGGAGTTTGGTGATTGGGGGAGTTTCTTGAGGAGGGAACAAGGTGATCCTTTGAGTACTGTGAGTATGGTCGGGTAAGTATTTACTACTTTTATTGCTATTAATTTTTAAGGTCTTATTTTGTGGTTCATTGTTTGTAAGAGCTGTATTCTGTAACAACGAGGAGCAGGGAAGAAGGACCCTAGAGTAATTGATATTATTTGATATTAAGTATCTTCCAAAAAGGTTTAATTTAATTTAAATGGTAAGTCATGGCAGGAAAGTGCAAAGCCGTGGTGTGCTCGTCCTGCTCTTTATGGGAAGCCAGGAACACTTCCAGTGCCCGGGGCCAGCCTGTGCACGGGAAGTGTCTCCAGCAGCAGCTCCTGGAAGCCCGGGTTTCGGAACTGGAGCGGCGACTGGGGACAGTGTGTTGCATCCACGAGGCAGAGAGTATTATGGATAGCTTGTATACAGAGGTGGTCACACTGCACGCTAAGAGTCCACAGACAGGAAGGGAATAGGTGATCACCAGGCAGAGCAAGAGGACTAGGCAGGCAGTGCAGAAATCTCCTGTGGCTACTCCCCTTCAAAACAGATATACCGCTTGAAAAACAAAAAAACTGCGGATGCTGGAAATCCAAAACAAAAACAGAATTACCTGGAAAAACTCAGCAGGTCTGGCAGCATCGGCGGAGAAGAAAAGAGTTGACGTTTCGAGTCCTCATGACCCTTCGACAGAACTTGAGTTCAAGTCCACTCAAGCTCTTGTAGAACAGGCTTGGTTGGGTCCCTTGGTTGACTGTCTTGGTTTCTACTATGCTGAAGCTAATCGTGGCCATCAAACATATTAGCAATATTAAGGTATTCGTGTCCCTGTAAGAGAGGGCATAACAGACTGTCGAAGGGTCATGAGGACTCGAAACGTCAATTCTTTTCTTCTCCGCCGATGCTGCCAGACCTGCTGAGTTTTTCCAGGTAATTCTGTTTTTGTTATACTGCTTTAAATACTGTTGAGGGCAATGGCCCCTCAGGGGAAAGCAACAATAGCCAAATTCGTTGCAACACGATTGACTCTGTTGCACAGGGGAGGAGTAAAAAAGTGTGGGAATGTAATAGTTATAAGGGATTCAATTGTAAGGGAAATAGATAGGCATTTCTGTGGCCAAAAATGAGGCTCCAGGATGTCATGTTGCCTCCCTGGTGCTAGGATCAAGATGTCTCAGAGCGGCTACAGGGCATTCTGAAGGAGGAGGGTGAACGGCCAGTGGTCATGGTACACATTGGAACAAACGACACAGGTAAAAAAAGGGATGAGGTCCTAAAAGTAGAATATAAGGGTTTAGGAAGTAAGTTGAAAAGTAGGACCTCAAAGGTAGTGCTCTCAGGATTACTACCAGTGCCACATTCTAGTCAGAGTAGAAATAGCAGGATATATTAAATGAATACATGGCTGAAGAGATGGTGTGAGGGGGAGCGTTTCAGATTCCTGGGACATTGGGACCGGTTCTGGGGGAGGTGGGACCAGTACAAACTGGGCGGGTTACACCTGGGCAGGGCTGGGACTGATGTCCTAGGGGGAACATTTGCTCGAGTGGTTGGGGAGGGTTTAAACTAAAATGGCAGGGAGATGGGAACCTATGCAAGGAGTCAGAGGAGAGGGAATCAAGGACAAGAACAAAAAACAGAAAGGAGAATAAGAAAAGTGATAGGCAGAGAAATCAAGGGCAAGAATCAAACAGGGTCTCAGTGAAAAATAGCAGGAATGGGTCAAATAATGTTAAAAAGACAAGCCTTCAGGCTTTGTGCCTTAACGCGGGGAGCATTCACAATAAAGTGGATGAATTAACCGCAAAATAGATGAAAACAGGTATGATATAGTCAGGATTACGGAGACATGGCTGCAGGGTGACCAGGGATGGAAACTGAACATCCAGGGGTATTCAGTATTTAGGAAGGACAGACAAAGAGGAAAAGGAGGTTGCATTGCTGGTTAAAGAGGAAATTAACGCAAAGTGAGGAAAAGATATTATTAGCTCCGACAATGTGGAATCTGTATGGGTAGAGATGAGAAACACTAAGGGGCAAAAAACATTAATGGGGGCTGTATAGAGACCCCCAAACTGTAGTGGTGATGTTGGGAATGGCATTAAACAGGAAATTAGAGACTCATGCAATAAAGGAAATCTGTAATTATGGATGACTTTAATCTGCATATAAATCGAGCAAATCAAGTTAGTAAAAAGACAATGGAAGAGGAATTCTTGGAGTGTTTACGGGATGGTTTTCTGGACCAATACGTTAAGGAACCGACTGGAGAACAGGCCATCCTAGACTGGGTATTGTGTAATGGGAAAGGAAAGGAATAATTGGCAATCTAGTGGTGCGAGGCCCCTTGGGAATGAGCGACCATAATATGATAGAATTCTTCATCAAGATGGAGTGTGACATAGTTGATTCTGAGACTTGGGTCCTGAATCTTAATAAAGAAAACTACGATGGTATGAGGCGCGGGTTGGCTATGACGGATTGGGAAACATTACTTAAAGGGATGACGGTGGATAGGCCATGGCAAACATTCAAAGAGCGCATAGGTGAACTGCAACAATTGTTTATTCCTGTCTGGCGCAAAAGTAAAACAATGCCTTACAAGGGAAATTAGAGATAGGATTCGATCCAAGAGGCATACAAATTGGCCAGAAAAAAACAACAGCCTGAAGACTGGGAGCAGTTTAGAATTCAGCAAAGGAGGACCAAGGGGTTGATTAAGAAGAGGAAAATAGAGTACGAGAGTAAGCTTGTGCAGAACATAAAAACTGACTGTATAAGTTTCTATAGGTATGTGAAGAGAAAAAGATTGGTGAAGACAAATGTAGGTCCCTTACAGTCAGAAACAGGGGAATTTATAATGGGAAACAAAGAAATGGCTCACCAACTAAATACGCACCTTGGTTCTGTCTTCACAGAGGAAGACACAAATAACATAGAAAAACGTTGGGAAAAACAGGGTTTAGTGAGCGGGAGGAACTGAAAGAAATCAGTATTAATAGGGAAATGGCGTTGGGGAAATTGATGGGATTGAAGGTCAATAAATCCCCAGGGCCTGATAATCTACATCCCAGAGTACTTAAGGAAGTGGCCCTAGAAATAGTGGATGCATTGGTGGTCATCTTCCGAGATTCTATAGACTCTGGAACAGTTACTACAGATTGGAGGCTAGCTAATGTAACCCCACTATTCAAAAAGGGAGGTAGAGAGAAAACAGGGAATTATAGACCAGTCAGCCTGATGTCGGTAGTGGGGAAAATTCTAGAGTCCATTATAAAAGATTTAATAGCTGAGCACTTGGAAAACAGTGGCAGAACTGGACAGAGTCAGCATGGATTTACGAAAGGGAAATCATGTTTGACAAATCTACTGAAATTTTGAGGATGTAACTAGTAGAGTTGATGAGGGGGAGCCAGTGGACGTGGTTTATTTGGATTTTCAGAAGGCTTTTGACAAAGTCTCACATAAGAGATTAGCGTGTAAACTTAAAGCGCATGGGATTGGGGGTAGTGCATTGAGATGGACAGAAAACTGGTTGGCAGATAGGAAACAAAGAGTAGGATTAAACGGGTCTTTTTCCAAATGGGGCAGTGACTACTGGAGTACCGGAGGGATCGGTGCTGGGACCACAGCCATTCACAATATATATTGATTTAGATGAGGGAACTAAATGAGACTTATAAAAGAGGCAAATGCACATGGGATACAGGGTAATTTAATAAGGTGGATTCAAAATTGGCTTAGTTGTAGGAGACAGAGGATGATGACAGAAGGATGCTTTAGTGACTGGAAGCCAGTGTCTAGTGGCGTACAACAGGGATCTGTGCTCAGTCCCCTATTATTTGTCATTTATATAAATGACATAGATGACTATGTGGGGGATAGGATTAGTAAGTTTGCGGATGACACAAAGATTGGCCAGGTGGTTAACTGTGAGGTTGAGTGTCTTGGGCTACAGGGAGATATAGACGGGATGGTCAAATGGGCAGATAAGTGGCAGATGGAATTTAACCCTGAAAAGTGAGAGGTGATACACTTTGGAAGGAGTATTTTGACAAGGAAGTATTCAATGAACTGCATGACACTAGGAGGTTCTGAGGAACAAAGGGACCTTGGCATGTGTGTCCAAGGTCTCTGAATGCAGAGGGGCATGTTAGTGGGGTGGTGAAAAAAGGCATATGGGACACTAGCCTTTATCAATCCAGGCATAGATTACAAAAGTAGGGAGGTCAAGTTGGAGTCGTATAGAACCTTGGTGAGGCCACAGCTGGAGCATTGTGTGCAGTTCTGGTCGCCACATTATAGGAAGGATGTGATTGCACTGGAGGGGGTGCAGAGGAGATTCACCAGGATGTTGCCTGGGATGAAACATTTAAGTTATGACGAGAGGTTGGATAGACTTGGGTTGTTTTCGTTGGAGCAGAGAAGACTGAGGGGCGACTTGATCGAGGTGTATAAGATTATGAGGGGCATGGACAGGATGGATGGGGAGCAGCTGTTCCCCTTAACTGAAGGGTCAGTCACAGGGGGTCCTAAGTTCAAGGTGACGTGCAGGAGGTTTAGGAGGGATGTGAGGAAAAACTTTTTTACCCAGAGAGTGGTGACAGTCTGGAATGCACTGCCTGGGAGGGTGGTGGAGGTGGGTTGCCTCACATCCTTTAAAAAGTACCTGGATGAGCAGTTGGCAAGACATAACATTCAAGGCTATGGGTCAAGTGCTGGTAAATAGGATTAGGTAGGTAGGTCAGGTATTTCTCACGTGTCGGTGCAGACTTGATGGGCCGAAGGGCCTCTTCTGCACTGTCATTCTGTGAATATCTCCAAATTTGCAGATGACACAAAGCTGGGTGGGAGGGTGAGCTGTGAAGAGGATGCAGAGATGTTTCAGTGTGATTTGGACAAGCTGAGTGAGTGGCCAATTGCATGGCAGATGCAGTATATTGGGTTAAATGCGTGTTTATCCACTTTGGCAGCAAAAACAGGAAAGCAAATTATTAACTGAATGGCAATGAATTGAGAGGGGAGTGTACAACTAGACCTGGGTGTCCTCGTATACCAGTCGCTGAAGGTAAGCATGCAGGTGGTAAAGGGGGCAAATGGTATTTTGGCCTTCATAACCAGAGGATGCGAGTACAGGAGCAGGGATGTCTTGCTGCAATTATACAGGGCCTTGGTGAGACCACACCTGGAATATTGTATACAGTTTTGGTTTCCTTATCTGAGGAAGGATGTACTTGCTATAGAGGGAGTGCAGCGAAGGTCTACCCAACTGATTCCTCGGATGGTGGGACTGACATGAGAAGAGATTGAGTTGGTTAGGATTATATTCGCTGGAGTTCAGAATAATGAGGGGGAATCTCATAGAAACCTATAAAATTCTAACAGGACTAGACAGGGTAGATGCGGGAAGGATGTTCCCGATGGTGGGGGAGTTCAGAACCAGGGGTCACAGTGAGGATAGCGGCTAGGCCATTTAGGACTGAGATGAGAAGAAACTTCTTCACCCAGAGAGTGGTGAGACTGTGGGATACACTAGCACAGAAAGCAGTTGAGGCCAAAACATTGTATGTATTGAATAAGTTAAATATAGCTCTTAGGGCGAAAGGGACCAAAGGATATGGGGAGAAAGCGGGAACAATTTAACATTCGTTTACTGTATTTATCTTAAAGTAGGGTTTTTTTTCTCAACTAGAAGCATAACAGGGCAGCTCAGTCCCATGTTATGTACCGCCTGCAACATGTGGGAAATCCTTATCGCTCCTTGTGCTCTGACTGACCATGTGTGCAGGAAGTGGCACCAGCTGCAGCTACTTGAGCTCTGAGCACTGAGGTGCATCTGCAAGGCTGAGAGTTTCATGGATAGCATGTTTTTAGATGTGGTCACCCCACAGCTAACGGAAGTGAAGACAGAGAGGGAATGGGTGACCATCAGTCGGAAAAAAGGTGTCAGGCAGGTAGTCAGGAAATCCCTAGGGTGCATCTTGCTTGAGAACCGTTTTTCTGTGTTGGAAAACGATGAGAATGACGGTTCCTCTGGGGAGTACAGCCACGCTCATGGCACTGGCTCAGCTGCACAGTGGGGGAGGAAAAAGAGGGAAAGAGCAATAGTGTTTGGAGACTCGATAGTAAGGGGAACAGACAGGCCTTTCTGCGGCTGGAGATGTGACTCCGAGATAATATGTTACCTCCCCGGTGCCAGGGTCAAGGATGTCATTGGCTGCAGGGCATTCTAAAGGAGGAGGGCAAACAGACAGAGATCGTGGTACACATTGGTACCAGCAACATAGGTAGAAAGAGGGATGAGGTCCTGCAAGTAGATTTAGGGAGCTGGGAAACAGATTAATAAACAGGACCTCAAATTTGGTAATCTCTGGATTACTTCCAGTGCCATGTGCGAGTGAGTATAGAAATAGGAGGTTAGTCCAGATGAATGCATGGCTGGAGAGATGGTGCAAGAGGGAGGACTTTAGATTTCTGGACCATTTGGACCAGTTCTGGGGTGGTGGGACCTGTACAAGGCGGATGTGTTGCACCTGAACCGGAATGGGACCAATATCCTTGCGGAGAGGTTTGCTGGTGCTGTTGGGGAGGGCTTAAACTAACTTGGCAGGGGGATGGGATCCTGAGAGGAGGTTCAGTAGGGGGAGATGCACAGCCAAAATTAGAAGAGAGAGCAAGTGAGTGCGGAAGGCATAGAAATTGCAGGCCAGTTAAGGCACAAGGGAGTTTGGCAAGGTTGGATGGTATTGATTTTAATGCACAGAGTCTGACGAATAAGCCAGATGAGTTGAGCGCATAAATTAACACATGGAAGTATGATGTCATTGCTGTCACAGAGACATGGTTGAGAAAGGGGCAGGATTCGCAGCTCAATACTCCAGGATATAGGGTCTTCAGGTGAGACAGGGAAGGAGGTAAAAGAGAAGGGGGTTTATATTGATCAAGGAATCAATTACAGCAGTAAGGAGGGATGACATCTTAGAAGGCTCCTCAAATGAAGCCATATGGGTAGAACTGAGAAACAAAAAAGGAGCAATCAGATTTCTGGGAGTGTACTACAGGCCCCTAAAACAGTCAGAGAAATAGAAGAGCAGATATGTCGGCAAATTTCAGAGTAGTGTCAAAATAATAGGGTAGTAATAGTGGGGGATTTCAACTTACTCAACATTAACTGGGTTAGTCATAGTATGATAGGTTGAGAGGGAGTGGAATTCTTAAAATGTATCCAGGAGAGCTTTTTAAGTCAGTACGTAGAAGGCCCTGCAAGAGAGGGGGCAGTCCTGGACTTAATTTTAGGGAATGAAGCTGGGTAAGTGGTAGAGGTATCAGTGGGGGAGCATTTTGCAGATAGTGATCATAACTCCGTTAGATTCAAGGTTGTTATGGAAATAGACAAGGTTGGGCCAGAAATCAGAGTTCTAAATTAGGGGAAGGCTGATTTTAATAAGATATAATTTGGCCAGCGTGGATTGGGAGCAGCTACTTTTACTTTTTGTCAGTGTACACAAGTAAGAGGGATGACGTGGGTATGGAAATCAGGCAGAAGGACTGTGATATAAGTGAAGAAATTAGCATAGAAAGGGAGGAGGTTCTAAGTGGTCAGGCAGGTTTAAAAGTAGATAAATCTACAGGCCCGGATGAAATGTATCCCAAGCTGTTGAGTGAAGCAAGGGAGGAGATAGCGGGGCGCTGGCAATAATTTTCAATACCTCTGGCTACCGACAAAAAGTATTCATTTAGAACCCTACCCACGTCTTCCAGCTCCACATACAAATTACCATGATGGTCCTTAATGGGCCCTACTCTTTCCCTAGTTATCCTCTTACTCTTAGTGAACTTGTAAAATAACTTTGGATTTTCCTTTATTTTATCTGCCAATGTTTTTTCATGCCCCCTTTTTTGCCCCCCTAATTTCCTTTTTAAGTTCCACCCTACAAATTTTATACTCCTCTAGGGCTTCTGTTGTTTTGAGCCCTCGCTATCTGCCATAAACCTCCCTTTTTCTCTTTATCCAATTCTGTATATCCCTCGACATCCAGGGTTCCCTGGATTTTTTTGGTCCCACCCCTTTGTATTTACTGGAATTTGTTAGCCCTGTACTCTCCCTATTTTCTTCTTCAATAAGTCTTACTGTTCTGGCGAAGATTTACCTAAAAGTAGCTGCTGCCAATCCACGCTGGCCAAATTATATCTTATTAAAATCAGCCTTCCCTCAATTTAGAACTCTGATTTCTGGCCCAACTTTGTCCTTTTCCATAACAACCTTGAATCTAACGGAGTTATGATCACCATCTGCAAAATGCTCCCCCACTGATACTTCTATCACTTACCCGGCTTCATTCCCTAAAATTAAGTCCAGGACCTCCCCCTCTCTTGCAGGGCCTTCTACGTCCTGACTTAAAAAGCTCTCTTGGATGCATTTTAAGAATTCCACTCCCTCTAAACCTATCACACTATGACTAACCTAGTTAATGTTGGGTAAGTTGAAATCCCCCACTATTACTACCCTATTATTTTTACACTACTCTGAAATTTGCCGACATATCTGCTCTTCTATTTCTCTGACTGTTTTAGGGGCCTGTAGTACACTCCCAGAAATCTGATTGCTCCTTTCTTGTTTCTCAGTTCTATCCATATGGCTTCATTTGAGGAGCCTTCTAAGATGTCATTCCTCCTTACTGCTGTAATTGATTCCTTGATTAATATTGCGATACCCCCTCCTCTTTTACCTCCTTCCTTTGTCTTGCCTGAAGACACTGTATCCTGGAATATTGAGCTGCGAATCCTGCCCCTCTCTCAACCATGTCTCTGTGACAGCAATGACATCACACTTCCATGTGTTAATTTGTGCGCTCAACTCATCTGGCTTATTCGTCAGACTCCGTGCATTAAAATCAATACCATCCAACCTTGCCAAACTCCCTTGTGCCTTAACTGGCCTGGAATTTCTATGCCTTCTGCACTCACTTGCTCTCTCTTCTAATTTTGGCTGTGCATCTCCCCCTACTGAACCTCCTCTCAGGATCCCATCCCCCTGCCAAGTTAGTTTAAACCCTCCCCAACAGCACCAGCAAACCTCCCCACAAGGATATTGGTCCTATTCCTGTTCAGGTGCAACACATCTGCCTTGTACAGGTCCCACCACCCCCAGAAATGGTCCCAATGTCCCAGAAATCTAAAGTCCTCCCTCTTGCACCATCTCTCCAGCCATACATTCATCTGGACTAACCTCCTATTTCTATACTCACTCGCACATGGCACTGGAAGTACTCCAGAGATTACTACATTTGAGGTCCTGTTTTTTAATCTGTTTGCTAGCTCCCTAAATTCTACTTGCAGGACCTCATCCCTCTTTCTACCTATTTTGTTGGTACCAATGTGTACCACGATCTCTGTCTGTTTGCCCTCCTCCTTTAGAATCCCCTACAGCCAGTGATGTCCTTGACCCTGGCACCAGGGAGGCAACATATTATCTTGGAGTCACATCTCCAGCCGCAGAAAGGCCTGTCTGTTCCCCTTACTATCGAGTATCCAAACACTATTGCTCTTCCCCTCTTTTTCCTCCCCCACTGTGCAGCTGAGCCAGTGCCATGAGCGTGGCTGTACTCCCCAGAGGAACCGTCACTCTCATCGTTTTCCAACACAAAAAAACGGTTCTCAAGCAAGATGCACCCTAGGGATTTCCTGATTACCTGCCTGACACCTTTCTTCTGACCGACGGTCACCCATTCCCTCTCTGTTTGCACTTCCATTAGCTGTGGGGTGACCACATCTAAAAACATGCTATCCATGAAACTCTCAGCCTCACGGATGCACCTCAGTGCCTCCAGCTGCCGCTCAAGCTCCGAAGCTCGGAGTTCAAGCTCCGAAGCTCGGAGCTCAAGTAGTTGCAGCTGGTGCTACTTCCTGCACACACGGTCGGTCAGAGCACAAGGAGCGATAAGGATTTCCCACATGTTGCAAGCGGTACATAACACGGGACTGGGCTGCCCTATCATGCCTCTAGTTGAAAAAAAAACCTTACTTTAAGTTAAATACGGTAAACAAATGTTAAATTATTTATGTACTTTAAATAAAAATGAGAACCCTTACCTTTCCTTAGCTTAATCCATTTTAAACTGGTGCAAAACTAGAGAAAAACACTTACCCACTACTCACCAATCAGTTCTGACCTTTGTGCTGACAACACTTTTTGAAGCTTCCCTGCACTGGCGCTGGTTCTGATCTCTCCACCGCATTCTCTCGTGATGTCACTCTTGTTATTTTCAACAAGAACTAACTGCAGGACACTCTTCCCAGACTGCTTCACCGTGATGCTGACTGCAGGATACTCTTCCCAGACTGCTTCACCGTGATGCTGACAGCAGGACACTCTTCCCAGCAAAAAGCATAATTTTGGCAGCTGCGGGATTTGAAACCACACTTTCACAGAGACTGGAACTGGAAGCCCATGCTTTGCACCGCTCGGCCACGCCACCAAGGTCAGCTTGGGAAATGTTCTTGCCAGGTTTCAAACTGCTGCTCCATCATTTATGAAGCAAAAATGATCCCCTACCTAAATCCTAAAAGCAAAATTGGAGAATGTGGGCAGCTTCGTGGGTTCAAGTCTCACTGTAGGACTGGGGTATTGACGTCAGGATTGATTCTCAAGTGCATTACTGAGGGTGTGCTGCATTGGTTGGAGCTGACATCTTTTGGATGAGACATTAAACTGAGGCCTTGTCTGCCCTCTCAGGGGAACGCAAAAGATTCCACAGCACTATTTCAAGGAAGAGTAGGAACTTGAAACAAATTTTGCCATGTGGCAATGCCTCATCCAACATGCTGCAACACAGTTGGAAACTGACTGCATAAACTCTGCTGCAGAGAAACGATGAGGTCAGATGCAGAGCGCGCAAAAGCCTGGCTCAAGAACCCACCTTCCTCAGGGCAACTTCTGTCCTGTCTTATCAAAGATCTGTGGCTCCAGGGTTGGTCTGCTGTGACACCAAAGGCACACAAGTCATGACGCTTTGCAAACATCACCCTTCGTTCCAAAGGACTGATAACAACAAAGACGATATAAATGCGAGTATTTCTTATCTAAACACAAGCAACACTTACAAACCGGAACTATCAAGTTTTAACTTCTTTTTTACAAAAAGTACATCTGCTTCTTTTCCCAGTGTGCACCTCACCTAGAAAGATTACAATGCTGACTTGTATCCTCTCAATGCCTTAAAAAGTATATTACTGGCTCAAGGATTGTGGTATGCAAAGCTATTCTCAATGTTTTGCTACTAACTAGCTTGTCTTTGTATAAAGCAAGCCCAACTTTTATTGCTTATCCCTGCATAGTCTGATTTTGATACAGTGAGTGGTTTACTGAGCCACTTCAGAGTGCACTAAAAGTCAAACACATTAATATAGAGACTTAGGCTAGACTGTGCAAGGACAGCAACTAGCCCTTGTTTCGCTATCTTTTTACAAAGTGAATTCAAATTCTGAAACTGCCGTGGTGGGATTTGAACTCATGTTCTCACTAGTTCAGACCTCTGTATTACTCGTTTAACAAATACTGCACCAGCATACAGATGTCTCACTGATGTTATGGAACCTGTGTACACAAATCGGCTGCAACTTTTCACTGCATTACAACAGTTACTGCACTTCAAGAAAGTATTAATTGGCTGTGAAGCTCATCAGGGTCCCTTGAGGTCATTATATAAAATGTAAGTTCTTGTTCCTACCATAAATAGCTGTCAGCCATAAAATTAGAAAATATGACTTAGTACTACAGCTATGGTCCATGGCAGTGGTTCATTTGTAATTTATTTTCAACCCAAATTACTGTACTCTAATATGTCCTATTTAAACATCCCAATAGTTTTAAAACCTATTAATGCTTTTGCTCTCAAATAGCAGTCCACTTAGGTATAAATCAACAAACAAGTATTGAGATTTATAGTAAAACAAAACAATCTACAACCTTTTGGACGGGGGCTGGAAGGTACGTTATCAAAAGATAATTTCCACCACAAACAGCAGCTGCCAGTTGCATGTCCTGCATCCACTATTTTTCCGTAAAACAGAAGACATCTCACATGTACCTCAAAACGGAATGGAAAACTGAAGTTCAGGTTGTGTGCCTTGTTGTGCCAAATCTAGTAAAGAATATGCACTAAAAGATAGTTTGTTACATCCCCAAGAAAGGAGATTCATCTTGGCTCAAGTAAAGCAGGAAATATCCCAAATGAAAATTTTCTCACCAAATTTACACACTCAATCGAAGAGTTGCCAAATTATTATTCTGGCTGTGAAATTTCAGTCAGACTCAGCTAAACTAGACAGTGCAGCAATGGAGAAAAACTGCATTATATCAGTTAGATAGCTGGAAGCAATTGTTCCTCAGAATCCACTGCATGTCACAACATGTGACTTGCTTTCAATAAAGCTTTAACATAACAGCTTAAGAAATAGGAGCAGGAGAAGGCCATTCAGCCCCTCGAGCCTGCTCTGCCAGTCAATAAGATCATGGCTGATCTGATGTGGCCCGAACTCCACTTATCTGCCTGTTCCCCATAATCTTTGACTCCTTTGTCAATGGAAAAATCTGTTTAACTTAGTCTTGAATATATCCAATGACCCAGTCTCCACTGCTCACTGGGAGAAAGAATTCCAAAGATTAATGACCCTCAGATGAAATTCCTCCTCACTACAGTCTTAAATGGGAGACCCTTTATTTTGAAACTTTGTCCCCTGGTTCTTGATTCCCCAAGAGAGAAAACATCCTCAGCACCTACCCTGTCAAGGCCCCTCAGAACCTTATATACTTCAATAAGATCACCTCTCATTCTTCTGAACTGCAATGAGTATATGCCCAACTTACTCAACCTTTCCTCATAAGACAACCCCTTCACCCCAGGAAGCAGCCTAGTGAACCTTCTTTGAACTGCCTTCAATGGAAGTCTGTTCCCCCTTAAGTAAGATGGCCAAAACTGCACAGTACTCTTGGTGTGTACAGCTTTCTGTATCCACCAAACCAGAAAATCCAAAAGCTGTGGCACTAAACTGCATATCACAAGGTTGCTGCACTTGTGCATAACCAATATATACTCCCCGTACTTGGATACTTGGCTTTCTGAAAATCAGATTATGCTGTGGTATATATGTATGCCCTGACAGTCTACACATGTTGTGGTATTCCCAGCTTTGGAGGAGCTTAGTGAGTAACAAATTATAACTCAGTCAATTTCAGACACTCAGCACAATAAGTCAGATGTTACTATGAAATATAAAGTACAAGTCCCAACATCCTGTTGCTCACCCTGTTATTGTACTTTACAAAGAATTTAGAGTACAGAAAACAGTCAATCGGCTCAATGAGTCAAGGCTGGAGTTTTGCTCCACACGAGCCTCGTACTCGATACTTTTGATATTTCTGTTTCATATTTTGATTAAACATCACAAAATATTGTTATTAAATTTTCAGATTCTGTAATTGCATATAACCGCTGCAATCATAGTTGGACCAAGTTTGTACAGTTAATCACATTTATTAAATACTTCAGTTTCCAGCTATGCACTATACATGGAATGGAAATCTGAATAATGCCTTGAGCAGATACACACACACACTTAGCTGACATTTCGGTAGCTTTAACAGGACTAATAGCATTAATAATTTTAAATGTTTCCAATTTTGACTCTGTACTTAAAAGGTCATGTTATACACAATACTGGACATTATCAGGAGAAAGCATCCCTGAATACAGTTCTAGTCATTATTCCAAACATTGTTTTGACCATGGGGGGATTTTATGCATTGCCTGTTGAGAATAAACGTGGAGCTGCATTTATTGACTGTGGCTCTCTCGCCCTTTCAAAATTCTGGTTTAAATTCTTTCCAAAGAGATTTTCTCATCAATCCAAAAAGCAAGCTTTAGGAAGTCAATTCAATCATTGCTTTGGTTTTCATAGTTTATAAAAATAAGGTACAAGATTCCTTCCTGCATGTACTACATGCCTACAATCCATATAATCAATGATATTAAGACAAGATGTGAAATAATAGATTTTCTATAAACTGAGCTTCCATTTTAGAATGAGATTCTTTACTTGATGGTTTCACAGGGGCATTCACTGTGTTGTATAGCTACTGAACTTGGGACCAAGAAACATTGATATGAGTTCCTGCTACAGATTGGTAGGTAAATTTAATAGTTCTAATACAGTTGCACAACAAAAGCTCTACCCATGCTTGTATCCCAGAACAGTTGCTGAACTGCAGGTTACCTACGCTAAGCAGACATCCTCCTAGGAAAATAAATGGCCCAAAATCAGCTTAGAATGAGCATATGAACTCCAATTTGAACTCGGCTCTTCAGCTGAGATATCTGGAGCTTGGTCAATCGTTGGTCATTGATTTTGCTCTGAACACTGCACTTGAAAGCCTGCTGCAATCTCATAGCTTAGCTGTTCATACCCCTGTCTTCTCTACTCCACCATGGTTATGACACAGAAACTGGCCGATATTTAATATAAAAGCATATTGCTTGACATGCACACGTGTATGTGCAGTTTCACAAATTTATTCATTGAACAGCTTTTAAACAGTCATGTTTTTTCTGTAGTTCCTTGTTCACCACCCAAAATTGCCAGATAAGACAGGCAAAAGTGAGCAGGAGGCAGCATTCTCCCTCAACATAAAATGGCCACAATTTTTGACGATAGCAATACAATGGCAAATTCAAAAATAAATGACACCAAAACCACATCTTTTTCCCAAATACTAAACTTTAAGAAAATTTAAATAAAGTAATGTTTCCCTCTTTAGCAGTTTACAAACCTTATTTAATTTTCTTTTAAATTCATTCACAAGGTGTGGGCTTCACTGGCTATGCCAGCATTTATTGCCCATCTCTAGTTGCCCTTGAGAGGGTGGTGGTGAGCTGTCTTCTTCAATCGCTGCAGTCTAGGTGCACCCACAGTGCTGCTACAAAGCAAGTTCCAGGATTTTGACCCAGCGACGGTGAAGGAACTGCAATATATTTCCAAGTCAGGATGGTGAGTGACTTGGAGGGGAACTTCCAGGTGGTGGTGTTCCCATCCATCTGCAGCCCTTGTCCTTTTGGTGGTAGTGGTCACGGGTTTGGAACATGCTGTCTGAGGAACCTTGGTGAATTCTTGCAATGCATTTTGTAGATGGTACACACTGCTGCTATTATGTGTCGGTGGTGGAGGGAGTGAATGCTTGTGGATGTGGTGCCAAGCAAGCGGGTTGCTTTGTCCTGGACAGTGTCAAGCTTCTTTAGTGTTGTTGGAGCTGCACTCATCCAGGCAAGTGGAGACTATTCCATCATACTCCTGACTTGAGCCTCATAGAAGGTGGGCAGGCTTTGGGGAGTCAGGTGGTGAGTTACTCCTCGGAAGATTCCTAGCCTCTGACCCACTCTTGCAGCCATAGCATTTATATGGCTAGTCCAGTTCAGTTTCTGGTCAACGGTCACCCTCAGGATGTTGATAGTGGGAAATTCAGTGATGGTAATGCCATTGAAAATCAAGGGGTGATGGTTAGATTCTCTCTTGTTGGAGATGGTCATTGACCTGTATGGCGCGAATGTTACTTGCCACTTGACAGCCCAAGCCGGGATATTGTCCAGGTCTTGCTGCATTTGGACATGGACTGCTTCAGTATCTGAGGAGTCGTAAACATGCTGAATATTGTGTAATCATCAGCAAACAACCCCACTTTTGACCTCATGATGGAAGGAATGGCATTTCAACAACTAATTTAGGTCGAAAGCTTTATGACCATAGACAATACTTTCTTCAAATCAGTGTCTGGTCACTATTCAATTAGCCAGTCGTTCATAGGAATGTCATTTTAATGTCAAACTTCATTCTTTACTGCAACATTCAGCAAAAACTTTGATCACTTCCTAGCTCAGAAATAGAGCATAGGCTAAGAACTCCATCTGGAGACTTGATAGACGAATACTCCATGTCCCAACTGTATTAATAGTTAATTAGCACATTGAAACCTGGATTTGAATCCATCCAAAGCTCTGTAGAGACCAGTAATGTTTTTAACTTTTAGAATCCAAAAACTCAGGTATTCGCTAAAAGAACGAAGCCACAAGGTTCACGGTTTAAACAAAAGATTTTTTACTATACAAAAATCAAAGAACATCAACTATAATGATTACACTATTTTAAACAGTTACATTAAGGATAATAAAAAATACAAACACACAATTACTCACACTGCAAATCAAATGTCTTAACTCAACTTTCCTTCTACACCCATTAGACTTACACCTCAAAACTATCAAGTCAGATACTTATCAAAATTTGGAAGATTAACCACTCGGTTTGGATATTATGTCAACAATTTGTATACGGGCTGAGATTTCTTGGGCCTTCTAACCAGCTCAGGTTAGAACTCTCCTGGTTCACATATTCTTTAACTATGGGATGTTGTATCTAAAACTCACTCTCTCTTCAGTTTGGCCATACCAAAAATTCAACTCACCATTAGAGTCCTTCAATTAACAAGAGTTTTAATTCTTATCGCCAACACCCAGAATTTCAATCTCACACCAGCTTGTGGTTAACTCTCAAAGTGAACTGCTTGAACCAAGAACCACGCCTTGGAGCCTACTCACCCCTATAATTAACTTGATTTTTTTTTCTACTGTTCATCCCTCAAGCAACCTGAGCCCATGATTATTTACTGGAACCCATTTTCTTTTTAAAGAAATAATCAGATCTTAGTTCTTAAAGGGACCATCACCTCACACAAAACATAGGTTTTTTTTTCCCCCAAAAACAGGTGGGTCATCACAGTATGATTCGCAGGGGGGCCTGTTTGGGGAAAGCAAGTAAAGAGGGGAAAATAGAAGGGCAGTTCACACTTCAGATTTCACAATTCTCCATACCTGATATACATTGATCGGTTTCCCCTCCAATGAGGGAACGAACTGGATTTGAACATGAAGATGAGAATTTTAAATTGGAGGTACTGGAGCAACCAGAATCCAAATGCAGGTCAGCAAGCAATTGGAATTTGATGTGGGTTAGACTAGGACAGGGTTTTTGATGAGCGGCAGTTTGGAGTCATGAATAGAAAGTCAGCCAAGAATGGTCGTGTTAAAGGTGACAAAGGCACGATGAAGATTTCAGCAACAGAGGGGCTGAGATGGGAGAAATTGCAGAGCTTGAAATAAGAGAGCCCCTGATATCAGAGGAAATAGGATCAAACACTCAGGGTCAATAATGACAGCAAGCTTGCAAACCATCTGGTTCATTCTGAGACAGGACACAGGAAAGGGAATGAATTGGTTTTGAGTGTATGGAATTTGAGGGGCAAGTGGGGGTGGGGGTGTGTGGAGATTAACTTGATGACTTTTGTCCTCCCAGTGCTTAACCAGAAAAAATGGCTGGTCATCCAGGACTGGATGCACTACAAGCACTAACATCAAAGATAAAGGAGTAAAGAGGAAAAAAAAAAGAGAGAAATGATGGCATTAGAGTTAGGTGTCATTCAGCACACCTCATATCTTGGGATAATATCACCACAGAGCAATATGTAGATGAGAAAGAGGCCAAAGGAAAAATTTGGGAGATTATGGAGATAAAAGTGCAGTGTGATGAAGAGCTAGAGATACCCTAGCTACAACTGGATCGCTAGGAGTGAAACCAAGCATTGACAGTCCCATTGAACTGATTGAACAGGAGAGGTATTGGAGGACAGCTTAGTTGATCACAAAGATTGCAGAAAGGCCAGGAAAGACACATTGTGGACTCAGGATGTGACTTCAATTAGCACTGTTTCAGTGTTGCAAAATATGGAATGCTTCACGAATTTGCTCGTCATCCCTGCACAGGGGCCATGCTAATCTTCTCCATATCATTTCAATTTTAGTATATGTGCTACCAAAGTAAGCACATTAGCACTGTTTCAGAGAATCAAACACAGTTGTAAGATTAAAACAGAAAATGCTGGAAAAACTCAGCAGGTCTGACAGCATTGCTAGAGAGGAAAACAGAACTAATGTTTCGAGTCCGTATCACTCTTCTTTAGGTCGTGGATTTGGGAGGCGACAATGCATTCAAGTACTTTGGAGAGGAGGTCGTGTGGTTGTTTTCATGGACAGGCATTGAGGATGTTTTCTTTTGACGAGGATATAACAAGTGATTTTAAATGGCAGGAGGACAGGACAGAAGGAGAGGGGTATTAGGCAGCAGCAGGGCAGGAAGTTCAATTGAAATAGTAGAGATCAGAAGGTGGGTCTCACATACATGATGATCTGAGAGCTTCTCGAATATTGTTAGAGCTGCACTCAGCCAGACAAGTGGAGAGCATTCCATCACACTTCTGACTTAGGCCTTGCCGATTGTAAACAGGCTTTGGGGACTCAGGATGAGAGTTACTTGCTGGAGAATTCCCAGCCACCCCTCCCCACCTCCCAGAATTTGAAGGTCTGGGATTTCAACATCGGAATGCTGTTGAATGTCAAGGAGAGGTGGTTAGACTCTCTCCCATTGGAGATGGTCATTGCCTGGCACTCAAGTAGCAAATAATGTTCATGCAACACATCAGCCCAACCCTCAATGTTGTCCATGTGGACACTGATAGCTTCAATAACTGATCTGTTGCAAACTGAACTGAACAGCCCAATTTCTGATCTAAAACAAGAAGGTAGGCCATTGATGAAGCAGCTGATGCCTAAGGCTAGGACACCGCCCTGAAAAACTCCTGGAGCAATGTCTTGAGACTGTGATGATTGTCCTTCAACAACCACAACCGTCTCCCTTTGTGCTAAGTATAACTCCAACCAGTGGAGAGTCTCACCCCGATTCCCAATGACTTCAGTTTTATAAAAGCAAAAAAACTGCAGATGCTGGAAATCCAAAACAACAACAAAAATACTTGGAAAAACTGAGCAGGTCTGACAGCATCTGCAGAGAGAAATACAGTTAACGTTTCAAATCCATATGACTCTTCAACAGAACTAAGGAAAAATAGAAAAGAGGTGAAATATAAGCTAGTTTAAGGGGGGGGTGGGACAAGTAGAGCTGGATAGAGGGCCAGTGATAGGTGGAGATTGCCAAAAGATGTCATAGACAAAAGGACAAAGAGGTGTTGACGGTGGCGATATTAGCTAAGAAATGTGCTAATGGTGACATTAAGGGTAGAAAGCAGGACGAGCAAGGGACAGATAGCCCTACTGGGGGTGGGGTGGGGGCAAGGGATCGAAATAGGCTAAAAGGTAGAGATAAAACAATGGATGGAAATACATTTAAAAATAATGGAAATAGATGGGACAAGAAAAATCTATATAAATTATTGGAAAAAGGGGGATCGGAAAGGGGATGGAGATGGAGGAGAGAGCTCATGATCTAAAATTGTGGAATTCAATTTTACTCTGGCTTCTTGATGCCACACTTAGTCAAATGCTGCCTTGATGTCAAGGGCAGTCACTCTCATCTTTGCTCTTCTGTACACATTTGGACCAAAGTTATAATGAGCTCTGGAGCTGACTGGTTGTGGTGGATGCTCAACTGGGCAGCGAGGTTACTGATGATCACTGTCACTATATTGGGTAAGAAGAATGCATTCTGCTAATTATTTTGTGACAATTGTATTGTGACTTCACAAAATGTATGTACGTTTTCAAAAAAAATGCATTTTGCTTAATTATTGAACTATCTTAACTTGAAGAAAACAAGCTCAGGAACCATGCACAATACCCAGCAGCAATTTACAGAAGTATCGACATATAGATTTATTTTGAAGGAAGATATTCCTACATACAACGATACCATGTAAAGTGCTAATTAACTGGTAGGACACCAAACTCAGCAAAGATTTCTTCATTAGCACAATTAGAACCCACTGAGCTGGCTCTAACATCAAACAAATAAGAACCTTTTTACAAACTTCTTACAAGCCAAGCAGGCACAGCTTACCAATAATTTTTCATAATGTTATTAATACCTCATTGTTCAATTGTCTTAATTGAGAATTTGGTATACCCAAGGTTAATCCTATCATTGGACCATAACAGAGGTAATAATTTGTTTGGATAAAATTGCTTCCACTGTTCACTGTTACAAACTAAATGAAAACAAAACTCTGCGACTGATGGAGTAGAAAAGTGGCTTAGGACTCCGACTGTTAGTCGCACGATAGTGACCTCACAGAAGTGATGGGTCTGTTTTCTTAGATGTGATGCCTCCTGAAGCGGCATATCAGGATGCATCATGGGATTAGCCAGGCTTGGCCAAGTTGTTTAAGGGTTGGCAGTATAGGAAAAAAAACTAGAATGCATATGATCTTTTGGACAGGCTCAGAAGCTGATGACTAGTCTGTGGAACAGTCCACGATAAAGCTAAAGGAATGTGACCTTTTGATCAGAATAAAAAAAGCTGATGAATGGTCTTTTGAGTTATACTGCAATAAACCAATAGTTTGACCTCAGGGTCAAGATATGCAGAATATTAAGGGGAGGTGATGGCGTAGTGGTATTGTTGCTGGACTAGTAATCCAGAGACCAGATTACACTCTGGGGACCTGGGTTTGAATCCCACTATGCCAGATGGGGGAATTTGAATTCAATAAAAAATCTGGAACTGAAAATAAAACCAGTCGATTGTTGTAAAAACCCATCTGGTTCACTAATGTCCTTTAGGAAAGGAAATATGCCATCCTTACCTGGTCTCGCTGACATGTGATTCCAAACCCACAGCAATGTAGTTGATTCTCAAATGCCCTCTGAAATGGCCTAGCAAACCACTCAGTTGTATCAAACCGCCACAAAGTCTCAAAAAGGGAATGAAACCGGACGGACCATACAGCATCGGCCTAGGCACCGGAAATGACAACAGCAAACAGCCCTGTTGACCCTGCAAAGTCCTCCTTACTAACATCTGGGGGATAGTGCCAAAACTGGGAGAACTGTCTCACTATCTGTCAGGTATGATTACGTGAGGATGACTTTGTCACCACCATCACCAGAGGTGGAGGCACAGTGGCACAGACTAAAGAGGGAGTTGCTCTGGGAGTCCTCAAGATCGACACCATACCCAGTTTCATGGCATCAGGTCAAACATGGGCAAGGAAACCTCTCCCAGTTGATGAATGAGTGCTCCTCTATGTTGAGCACCAGTTGGAGGAAGCATCGAGGGTGGCAAGGGCACAAAATGTACTCTGGACAGGGGACTTCAATGTCCATCACCAAGAGTGGCTTGGTAGCACCACTACTGACTGAGCTGGCCGAGACCTAAATGACAAAGTTGGTGAAGGAACCAACAAAGGGGAAAAACATACTTGACCGCATCCTCACTGACCTGCCTGCCACAGATGCATTTGTCCATGACAGTATTGGTAGGAATGACTACACAGTCCTTGTGTAGGCAAAGTCCCACCTTCACATTGAGGATACCCTCCATTGTCCTGTGTAGCACTACCACCATGTTGAGTGGGATTGATTTCGAACAGATTTAGCAACTTGAGACTTGGTATCTATGAGGCACTGTGGGCTATCAGCAGCAGCAGAATTATGCTCAAACACAATATGCAACCTCATGGTAATGGTAGAGTGGGGGATGTGCCGGGCCATCAAGCCAGGGGATCAACCCTGGTTCAATGAAGAGTGCAGGAGGGCATGCAGGAGCAGCAGCAGGCATACCCAAAAATTAGGTGTCAACCTGGTGAAGCTACAACACAGGACTACTTGCGTGCCAAACAGCATAAGGAGCAAGTGATAGACAGGGCTAAGCGATCCCACAACCAAAAGATTAGATCTAAGCTCTGCAGTTCTGCCACATCCAGCCGTAAATGGTGGTGGACAATAAAACAACTCACTGGAGGAAATGTCCCCATAAACAATGATGGGTGAACCCAGCACATCAATGCAAAAGATAAGGCTGAAGCATTTGCTATAATCTTCAGCCAGTAGTGCTGAGTGGATGATCCATCTCGGCCTCTTCCGGGGGTCCCCAGCATCACAGATGCCAGTCTTCAGCCAATTCGATTCACTCCAAGTGATCGAGAAATGGCTGAAGGCACTGGATAATGCAAAGACTGTGGGCCCTGACAATATGCTGGCAATAGTACTGAAGACTTGTGCTCCAGAACTTGCCGCACCCCTAGCCAAGCTGTTCCAGTACAGCTACACCACTGGCATCTACCCAGCTATGTGGAAAATTGCCCACGTGTCCTGTACACAAAAAGCAGGACAAATCCAACCCGGCCAATTACCGCTCCATCAGTCGACTCTGGATCATCAGTAAAGTAATGGAGGAGGTCATCAACAGCACTATCAAGTGGCACTTGCTTAGCAATAACCTGCTCACTGATGCACAGTTTGGGTTCCACCAGGATCACTCAGCTCCTGACCTCATTACAGCCTTGGTTCAAACATAGACAGAAGAGCTGAGCTGCTGAGGTGAGATGTGAATGACTGCCCTTGACATCAAGGCCACATTGGACCAAGAGTGGCATCAAGGAGCCCTAGCAAAAGTGGAGTCAATAGGCATTGGGGGGAAACTTTCCACTGGTTGGAGTCATACCCAGCACAAAGGAAGATGGTTATGGTTGTTGGAGGTCAGTCATCTCAGTTCCAGGGCATCACTGCAGGACTTCCTCAGGGTAGTGTCCTCAGCCCAACCATCTTCAGCTGCTTCATCAATGACTTCCTTCATCATAAGGTCAGAATTGAGGATGTTCGCTGATGATTGCACAATGTTCAGCACCATTCGCAAATCCTCAAATATTGAAGCAGTACCAAATGCAGCAAGACCTGGACAATATCCAGGCTTGGGCTGACAAGTGGCAAGTAACATTCACGCCACACAAGTGTCAGACAATGTCCATCTCCAACAAGAATGAATCCAACCATAGCCCCTTGATGTTCAATGGCATTACCATCACTGAATCTCCCACTATCAACATCCTGGGGGTTACCATTGACCAGAAACTGAACTGGACTCACCATATAAACATTGTGGCTACAAGAGCAGGTCAGAGGCTAGGACTCGTGTGACAAGTCACTCACCTCCTGACTCCCCAAAGCCTGTCCACCATCTACAAGGCATAAGGAACATGATGGAATACTCTCTATTTGCCTGGATGAGTGCAACTCCCACAACACTGAAGAAGCTTGACAGGACAAAGCAGCCCACTTCATTGGCACCGCATCCACAAACATTCACTCCCTCCACCACTGACACACAATAGCAGCAGTGTGTACAAGATGTACTTCAGGAATTCAAAAAGGCTCCTTAGACAGCACCTTCTTAACCCACGACCACTACCACCTAGAAGGCCAAGGGCAGCGGATAGTTGGGAATACCACCACCTGGAAGTTCCCCTCCAAGTCACTCACCACCATGACGTTGCCGTTCCTTCACTGTCACTAGGTCAAAATCTTGGAACTCCCTTCCTAACTGCACTGTGGGTGTACCTACATCACATGGACTGCAGCAGTTCAAAGCAGCAGCTTACCACCACTTTCTCAAGGGCAACTCAGGATGGACCATAAAAGCCCACATCCTGTGAATGATCAAAAAAATGCTAGACACTGCTTTTCTATCTTGACATTTCACCATAAAGTACACATTTTGGAACTGTGATAAAAGTATAATAATTTTCATAATATTTTTCTAGTTTATTGTAAAGTAGGTTTATGGGGTTAAGTATAGTTGGGTCTGTATGTGTGTCATTTACTTACTGCAAGTAAACTGCATGCTTGAAATCATCAAAAGAAACTTGGTGTTTGACATACAAATGAGTAAATATGAATGCTGGCTTAGCATATAAGGTGTGAAGGGAATTTGCATTTTTAGATAAAATGAAGGGATATTTGGAAGGGATCTTAGTGTGCTTACAACTAGCCAGATAAGCAAGGCTAAGGAATGCATTTATTTTTCCCCAAAGGTTACTGGCAATATGTAGTGGCATCATGAAAGTTTTTATGTTATGAAGTAACAGCTTCAAAGACATATGGAACAATAGAATTTACATATTAAAAAGACAGAAACATATATAAAGGAGAATGAAAGGCTGTGTTAGAAGTGCATGTAAGATCTAACAGGGGTGTGTGAAGTAGGCTTAAATGAAGCCTCCAGCATTTGCGCATAAGTCTGCTATACAACAAAACTGAAGTTGGGGGAAAGCCATTTGAAATTCCACTGTCCAGAGTATTGTGTTAACTTGCTGAGTTTGTTTCAACTCTATAATCTATTTTGGACTGGTGCCTTAAAAGGGGACGTAACTGGGGGTCAGGTTAATTAGGAATTTTACGAGTTATTATATTGTAATTTTATGTATGTGCTTGAAATATTTTATGTTTTGTTAATAAATATTTTAATTTTTTCAAAATATCTAAAGGTCTTCATGGACTTATTACTTCCGAATTCAGTGCACACATCTCATAATAAATACAAATTGCAAAATTGTTGCGATAGCGCCACCAAGCTTCCCTTGTAGATTTGGTCCACCAGGCACGTGTCACCTGTCACATCATAACCAACGGGGCCTCTCTGAGGATATTTGAAATTCCTCTATTGGCTTGGAGTTAGTGAATCTTAAGGTTATGGAGTACGAAAAGCACATTCATTCAACTCCTGAATTCAAAGTGGTGAGACTGCAAAAACGGCTGTATCCATGGCTAAAACTTTTTTGGAAGTAGAAGATATAACTCTGATTGGGTTACAAAAAGTATCGAAGGCTAAGTTAACAGAATTGGCAGGTAAGTTGCAGTTGACGTTACTTGGAGGGGCAAAGAAAGGAGATATAACTGAAGTGATAGCACAGCATTTTAAGTTGGAAGTGATATTTGACACTAGTGAGTCACAGCTGGAGGTAGTGAGACTTCAGTTACAAATGCAGAAGCTTGAATTTGAACAAGCAATGGAAAACGAAAAAGCGACCAGAGACAAAAAAAAGGGCAGAGAAAGAGAACAAGAGTCTTTCAAAGGGAAATGGAAATGCAAAAATCCAACCTCCAGAGGGAGAAATTAGCAATGGAGGAGGGGGAAAAGGAAAGGCAGATCAGAACTATCCCAAGGTGACAGGCCAGGAAGAGCCGCACCAGGAGGCAGGCAGGTCAGAGCTACCAGAGTGCACCCAGATGCAAGGTACCTTTAGCCGTGAGCCGCCAGTAGATGGGTTAGGACTGTCCCATGGCCATGGGCTTGGTAGACTCTCACCAATAAACCGGCAGATCAGAACTGCCAAAGTGCAGGCCAGAGGCAAGGTACCGTATCACATGTCTGGACTAGATGAAAATTTCTACAGACTGGAAGCGTTGATAACTACATTTTTTTTTAAACAGATTCAAAAAACTGAATGAAAATGACAAAGCAAGGATGGGATCCAGAGAACTACTCAGCTAAACAGAAAGGGTGATGGGATGCTCAGGCTAAGAGGAGAAAGGTATGATTATTATCAGCAGCTATTTAGGACTAAGTAAACATGTAAAAACTCAGATTGTGAAGAAACAAAATAAGTGCAATACAGGTGC
The DNA here is from genome assembly GCF_017639515.1 of Carcharodon carcharias. NCBI lineage: Eukaryota > Metazoa > Chordata > Chondrichthyes > Lamniformes > Lamnidae > Carcharodon > Carcharodon carcharias. The sequence goes on from NC_054470.1 coordinate 162,067,413, forward strand.
CAGGATCAAGACTTGCATTCCCAGTCAGTATGGATGACATTGAATGGGGAGAACTGAGAAAAGAGGTTGCAGAATGTGCTAGCTGAGATAATGATTGGGACTGGGAGCAGACACCAGAGTATTATACCATGGCTCCCTCAGCCCCGCTTGAGACAGAGATGAAAGAGCCAATGGCCATGGCCCCCACTGTACACGGACAACAGCGGGACAGTTAGGGAACACCCAAACGACAGTAAAGTCGGTTCCTTTTACCCTAGCTGAGACACAACTGCTGTCCAGGGACCTACCTACCCCTAGACAAAACCATGCAAATACTGATTTCTGGAACAAGTTGGAGGAAATACTCGATATCTACTCACACCACCCTGAGGACATACAGGTCCTCATAAGATCTAAAGTGCCCCGTCAGATTTGACTACAAACAAACAATGTAGTTACCAGCGGGAGGGAGGTGGGCATGACACAAAACCAAGGCGAAGGTCCCTTTGAATATGCTGGAAGAAAATGCACTGCCTATAAGTGAAAAATTTTAGAAACAAATCACATCAGTTTAGAATGCTGAGTTTCTGTGTTGAATTTAATAAAGCAATATAGTTTGTTCCAAAATACAAAGATAAGATTGTGGTCTTGAAGTTTGGCAGCAATCCAATTTGAACTTTTCAAAACAGATGAGTTAAAAATGAACTGCTAAAATCACGTGAGTCAAGTAATTGTTAAAGGAGGGTGTTGTTCGCAAACATCAAACATATTTTTAAAATCTCTGCAAAGCAATCTTGTCAACACCGAAATGCCCTGGTGTGTGGTTGCAACTGATTGTGCTACCTGGTCTATAAGGGTTAGCAAACCCATAGCGATGACTGGGAGGTTATTTTACATACTAGACATACATTGGTGGAACTGTTAAACATCAGTAGATTAAAGACAGTCTTAGACAGCAGGAGCACATCCTGATGAGACTGCGGGTGACTTCTAACCAAGTGACCAGACTAACCCTGTTCAAAATAATGATCTGACAAGCCATGTGGCTGCTCAAGAGCACTTGTACAGGCAGTGAGGACATAGGGCCAGCTTGGGAAAGGATTAAATGAATCAAGCAGTTGCATAAGCAATTGCATGACCTGAGACAGGAGGTTAGGGACTAGCAGATTACCAGGAATATGGAAATGGATATGGCAGGAGAAATGGACAGACTGCCAGAAGTAGGGGATCAAGTGGTGGTCTGAGCTCTGCCCATAAAACCAGGTTTATCATCCCACTGACAAGGTTCTTACAAGGTCCTGATAATTAGTTATAAAAATAATGAGATAAAAACAAAAAACTGCGGATGCTGGAAATCCAAAACAAAAACAGAATTACCTGGAAAAACTCAGCAAGTCTGGCAGCATCGGCTGAGAAGAAAAGAGTTGACGTTTCGAGTCCTCATGACCCTTCAACAGTCTGTTATGCCCTCTCTTACAGGGACACGAATACCTTAATATTGCTAATATGTTTGATGGCCACGATTAGCTTCAGCATAGTAGAAACCAAGACAGTCAACCAAGGGACCCAACCAAGCCTGTTCTACAAGAGCTTGAGTGACGTCAACTGTCATTAAGGGCAATTAAATATCAGCATTAACAAACAAGTATACCTAAAAATGTATCCCACGACACATGGGAGTGGAACAAAAGCGCCATGTAAAGTACCCTTGGAATCTCCTGAGTAAAGGAAGCAAAGAAAAAGAGACATGTCTGACCCTCCCTGACAAAGTATCAAGTGTCAGGGATAAATGTTTCGATATTGAATGTGTACCAAATATAACGACTGACAGCACCACCTCAGATTCCCGAAGTACCAACCTAATGGACTGGGGAATGTGTCCCAGAGATGGCATAAGGGAGTTTTGGAGAGACACTCCCACGACCACCTACATGACTCCAGTAACAACAACCCCCGAGACAGCATTTCAACTAACTGTGGAGCTCTTAAAGGCCAATATAGCCCATGATTTAAAGGAGGACTTACTGACAAACCTGCTTCCCGAGGGGAAGCGAATCCCAAAGCTGCAAGATCTACTAGAATTGCGGAAAGAGGCCCAGGCAGCAATGAAGCAACATCACTGAATTCAACACAAGTCGTGCAACTGGAGAAAGGACATGAAAACCAAACTGGAGGGCATACCATGGTGGTGGGCAATTTGGGACTGGAGTATTCAGGTGGACATTCATCCTCAGATCAGAATTACCTCTTATATATACTGGAGGGGGTACAACACCAGAACTGAGCCATTGCTAGACCAATAACTAAAGCACTACACAAGCCTGGGGAGAAGTAGCATAAATTACATGTAGTTTAGAAAAAGATGACTATGCAAATCTAACCCCCTGCCTGGCCAGTAGTGATGGGAGGAGGAGCACAGGATTAGTTTGGCGGTAATCAGCCATCTTGGGGGTTAATAGCCAAGGACCAAAAAAGGGGGTACTGAAGAGGCATTTCAGGATGCATCATAGATTCCCCAGGCTTGGCCAAGTTGCAGATAAGTTTTTAAGTGTTAGCAGTTTAGAATAGAAACTAGAATACATGTGATCTTTTGGTCCAGCCCAGAAGCTGATGGCTAGCTTATGAAGCAGTCCATGATAAAGCTAAAGGAATGTGACCTTTAGGTCAGGATAAAATAAGTTGATGAATGGTCTATGAGTTATACTGCAATAAACTGATAGCTTGACCTCAGGGTTAAGATATGCAGAATGCTAGACAGTGCAGTGAAACGTCAGGATAGATAAGCAAAGTACATTTTTTGGAACATCATTTGTGCTAACGGTCAGGTTATCCTGTGATTGTTTTACAAATTCCTCTGGAACTGCAGAGGTGACGAATAGGTCATTCCACGTTTATGCTGTAAACTAAATTTGTAATTAAGGATGTAACAATTTGACATACAAGATAAGAACATTGTGGGTTAATAACGATTTACCAAGAAGACAGTATAAATATCTGACTGAAACTGTGTAACTTCGAATTGCTTTTTAGAGCATTTTGAAAGAGCATTCCCCACCTGTGAACACTTGTACTAAATAAAGTACCACTGCTGAATCTACCTACAGTCGACTGTGTTGAGTGTCTTTCAGATGCTCCACCAAGGCTCCTGAGACAGCACCTTCCAAACCCACAACCGCTACCATCTAGAAAGACAAAGGCAGCGGACACATGGGAGCACCACCACCTGGAAAGTTCCCCTCCAAGCCACTCACCATCCTGACTTGGAAATATTTCGCCATTTCTACACTGTTATTGGGTCAAAATCCTGGAACTCCCTCCCAAACAGCACTGTGGGTGTACCTACATCACGTGGATTGCAGCGGTTCAAGGCGGCAGCTCACCACCACCTTCTCAAGGGCAATTAGGGATAGGCAATAAGCGCTGGCCTAGCCAGCAACACTCACACCTCATTAACTAATAATAAAAACAACCTCACACAGCCAAATTCGCAACATAGTCTAGACCCTCACAGCAACATCAACTAATTCTGGCAGTAACAGAGTAACAAAAACTGATGAAAATATGCCTCAATAAGTCAACACTCAAAAGGAGAAAAAAGGGCAAGTTTTTTTTCCTTGCTTTTTCACTCATCAGTAGCCTAGAACACAAAGCTAAACCAACCAATTTCTCATCTTCGTTGAGAGACTTGCTGCCCAACAGAACACTCTTCGCCAATTGAGGTGCAAAGCAAATTTTTTTTCAAACCTTAAATCTGGGCAGTTTGGCTGCATTACCAAGTAAATGCCCCTAATTTTGCAAAGCTCCTTATCCCATCAAGACAGGTCACAAGGATAACTGGTGTAGGACATAAAATTGTCACCAGTGCTGAAGGTGACAATTCTGTTTTCATTGGGTAGGCACTGTGCATTATTTCAGCAGTACAGGAAGCTTTACACAAATTACAGACATCTGGTACACCACCAGCTGACTGAAAAGGAAAATATACTCTGATCCTCTACTCAGAGATCTTTCATTTTACTCAGTGCAAGGCTCTCTCAACTCAAAAAAAAACAAAAATGGTATCAGCAAAAGATTCCTAAGCACTGGATAATAAACCTGTTAACTGGGTTTAGAAGGAAATTAATATTGTATACAGGTACAGAAAGTTACAATTTCCTACAGAGAGGAACTTTTGACCTTTGACTTAAAACAAATTCAATAGACAATGCCAAACTATTTCAACAGACAACATCGGATAAGTATAAACTATTTCAAATTGCCTAGTATCTAGAAATCAATGACTGGAGCATCATAATAGAAATACACTCTGTATGACAAGCACAAAGGACAAAATGACAACCTTCCCTGGAGTCAAACTGCAATAAATTAATCAAGCTGAAACAAAAGATGATGCCTGTAACTCCAGGCTGGAAACAACATGTTTGATGGAATAAAAACACAATTTGCAGAACACTGCAAAATAAGAAAACTAACCTACCCAAATCCATCTCAC